>NC_089738.1:15495170-15648608 GCF_035083965.1 Branchiostoma lanceolatum | reverse complement strand
CATGAATCTCAATGACAAATGTTTCTCCATTCAAAAGGGTACCAGATTACACAATGTATTTAGCAGGGAAGCAATCAGAGGAGCCTTTAGCTAGAAATGTTAGAATGGATACCACTGTCAACAGGAAGGTTATGCTGTACAGCCAACCTTATAGTTATACACTATACTTCATAAATGCCTGAATATTAAAGTTTCCCTTCTTTATATTATACCAAACTTACCCAAGGGATCCAGTACCAATGTAGCATGGTTGAAATGACTTAAGCAAGTAGACTAACAGTTGTGCCAAAAAGTGTGTGCTCAAGTAGACTAACAGTTGTGCCAAAAAGTGTGTGATCAATGCTTCAACAGTTACTGCACAAAACTGAGCTGTCCTCTGTAGCCATAACAACTGATGCGTAACAACCTTGACTGAGGCATGTAGTGGGTATTATACCCCCACGTTTGTTGATCATACAACACATGGGAAACATGATACCAAAGTAGGAAGAAATGTCAAAACAAACATACTGGAACACCAATACTTTGGCAGAGAAAGTGGACCATTGTGTACAATGGTTGTGCATTAATTTTGTTCTATGCAGTTTTGTTTATAAAATAGTCTGTAACGTTGATAGTCGAGTGGCTATATAGGCTAGCAGACACGGTATCGAGAGGACACAGGTTTAATTCTTGGCATTCCTGCCTAGACGTTGTGTCCTTTGGAAAGGCACTTAACATGACTTTCTTCACTCCACCTCAATTGTGTTTGCAGTAAATTGCACAAAGAGTATCCTGTGTAATTGGAGAGGGCTGTTGCTATATGGAAATGTTTAGAGATTAAAATACAATGTTAAGGAAGGTTTGTTGAACTGTAACAGTAGAAGTACAGTTTCCTGACACAAGTCTTTGGTGCTACTACCTAAGCTATGGGAAGGGGTGAGGAGTTGAAATGTTGAGTAGTAGTTCATAAGAAAAGCTCTGTTCACTCAAACAGATCAGTAATCTATAAGTGTGCCAAATATGAAGTAAAGATGTACAAAATGAATATCTTCTTCTTATTTCAAGTTTCATTTGTGGGGTTTTGTTCTTTGACACACTTAAAACACAATCATAGAATTTCAGACATTATGATAGTGAAACTGTTACCATACCTTATTGCTAGCCAGCAGCTGAGATGTTAAGAGTGCGGCCTCCCCGCTGTGCGTCTGCTGTGACCTGACCTCGAGGACCCAGGCGGGGGAGGGCGTGCGAGCGTGCGGCCCCAGGGCCGACTGTTTCCGCGCCTCCTGTGCCAGCTCGTCCATGTGCTCTTCTGTCTGATCCACAGAGTATGACGACATGGGGAAACCCTTCGTACCTGAGGAAGGACAAAAATTCATGTAAGACTAAGGAGCCTCTCACAATGCTAGTAGTCACAACACATGAGGTGATTTGATTCTTTTGACGACATTGGGAAACCCTTGGTACCTGAACCATGGACAAAGCAAGACATCTGTTGGAAGATAATGGAACATGTAGCGATGCAATTATTTCTTTCATCAGACTATTTCTTGCTATTGTCAAAGGGATGAAAAACCTTTATTGCACATTGATTTTATGCTCTTACATCCTATTAAGGAAGTACGGGTCATGGTGATAAAGCAGAGATAGCTGAAGGTTCACAAAAGCAAGAAGTTAGAGTCACAATACTGTAACACATGTGGTGATGCAATTCTTTTTTTTTCATTTTCCCCCTATTAAGTTATCACTAAAATCACCTAGTAATAGATACTGGTGAAAAACGTCAGATCATACCTGCCATGGGACTTTTGAATGACCTACATGTACAATATACTTCCACACCACAATGTGTCATTCGTGCTACATACCATAGGCTGTAGATGTATCAAATCTGTATTCAATAAGGGATTGAGCTTAAATTCTTGACATGAATATTCTATTCATCAATGTCTTTATTCAAGTGTCATATCAGTGTACACAGTCAGCTACATTTACCTCAAGGTCTGTATAACAAGAGACCCCTAGCAGTCAAGAATATCACTGCACAATTTTCTCTCTGCAGTGCACATAGGAGACACTAGGTGGCGCTACTTAACTAATGAAGAGACAACTTAAAAGTTTTGGTCAACAGGCTGGTAAGAATCTGTCATGCAACAGCAACATATACCAGAATGCTATACAGGCAACCTGGCTAAGAAAAGTCTCAATGGGTTTTCCTTAAATATTGCTAGCCTAATACTAGTAATAGGATCAGTCAGCTTGTTTTACCCAACAGAACTCTGTGTTTTATATCAATTTGTGGGATTTATAAATCATTGAAGAACAGTGTACAATATGACATATATGTATTTAGTGTGTACAACTACTCACTGATACTTAGTAGTAATAGCTCTGTGTAGATTTGATGTCTGCTATACAAGTAAGTGATAAAAGGTAAAGGTGTTCAGGTCAAAGGTCCAAGGGGCAGTGGAACTTATAAAACATTGCTATACAATTGGGCACGGTATTGGAAGGCAGAGCCTATCCCTCTCCTTCCATTACCTTTTGCCTGACTCCAATCAAAGTCAGGTATACACCCATTCACACCTGAGTGGAATGAGGAAATAAAGTCATATATATATAAAGTAACTTTTCCAAGGACACAACGTCTTGCCGGGAATATCAGGAATCAAACCTTATAATGACCTATTACTAACTTTGTCTATTTACAGATGGTACCTGGAGAAGCTCAACAACTACCTGAGATACAGTAACTTGAGTAAGGCTTTCATCCCCATCCTCATCTGATACCATCATTAGTTAGAATCGGACTATATGTGGGTTTTTTTAAACACTTATAAGCTCCAACACGTCTTTTCGATCCTGTGTCCACGCACCAGCCATGGCAACCATTAGGCCATCAACATCACCTACAAACTGTACAGTAGCTAGTGGTGACCAGGATTCTAGCTAGCTTGACTTTTGTTTCACCATTCAAATTCCCATTGACAGAAATATCCTTCAAAGAGTCTTCTTTTTTCTGCCACCTTGCATAAGCTTCTATTTGGACATTTTTACATCTTTACTAATGGCTTTTTGTCCGTCAAGGTTGACGGAATGGTCTAGAAAATTTTCCATCATATGCAATAAAATTCCGTCAAGTGATGAAATGATGGGTGCTGGCTAGAACCCTGGTGGTGACCATCAGCTCCTGATCGGTAAGGTCCTCAGTCCTGCGGCGCCTACTGCGCCCTGTTGACAGATTGGATGGACTGATTTCCCCTCATTAATGTGATCAGTCAGCCCGGCACTGTGAGGAGGTCAGAGGTCAGTATGTTATCAGTGTCGAGTCGCCTGAGGGCGGGAAAGCTCAGCTGCATCATGGGAATGCTGTGATGAGTGATGCTTTGGGACAACAGCCTTGTGGGGTACAGATAATGCTGTAGTACTGTACAGCAAACGGAGGATGATGATGAAGGCAGCATAGCCGCTGACGAAACATTGGGTTGTGTGCCTTGAAGTTGAAGGAAACTGCTGAATTGATTTATCAACCTTAAGATTAACTATGTAGTACTGTACAGCAAACGGATGATGATGATGAAGGTAGCATAGCAGCTGCCAAGACACTGGGTTGTACACCTTGAAGAAAACTGTTGAATTGATTTATCAACCTTAAGATTAACTTTTGACAGAGTACAACAAACATTTTGCAATTATATAGTCCACACAACATAACATGTATGTCATGATGTTAGTCTAAATATGACTCTCTCCTGCTATGAATCTGTTCATAAAATTTTCAAGCAATGCAAAACTGTAGTGTTAGATATTTTCATTCCTACCTGCAATCGCAAATTTTCTTAGATACAAATTGTTACTAAGGTTGTAGGATGGTATTTCAACCTGTTTACAGTACAGTAGTGTTAATAATGTAACAGACATTAGTAATAGATTAACGTATTGTCATCAAATTAATCTCCAGATACAAGGTGTTAAGACCTCCAAGAGGCTTAAATAAGCGGCAGAACTTGACTTCTCAGAAACTCCTCGGTGCCCGGATCTGTCATCACCCCAGCACTACTTCTGTTGGACTGAATCACCATCACTCTCCCAATTAGAGCCAGGAATGGGACTTGGGGCTGGCAAAGGAAGTAGTCTGATCTGGTAGAATCTAGGGGGCTTGACCTTTCTTACTCAGCTTCAAAAGCACCCTGCCTCCCCTGTCCAACTTCGTTAGCGTCAACCGGCTAATTATTGCTGCTAATTGTCTGTCAGGTTAAAAGAGGAAATAAGTTTATCTTAGGGAATGTTGCGAGTGTCCTGAAGTGTACTGGATTGTGGTACAGGAGTCTCTTGTCTGAGATCATATATGTGTCTAAGGCTCGAGCTCTCAATTTTTGTGTCCTCTCCTTTTGACCAACCGAAGCTCAGTCTTAGGTGCCAAAGGCACAACAGACCTCTGGGGGCAGGCTCACTCCTAAAATGTTGAAATTCTTAACCCTCTAGAAAATGCTACTTCATGCATCTTAATTACGGGTCAAATTTCAAATGGCTTCATCTTAGTTTTGTGGAAGTTTTGTTGCACTCACAGTTGACAACCTGATGAAAATGTCATGATTCAGAAGTTTCAAAATTTATCTTTCAAGGGAGGCAAATGATTGAAATCTGGTCCCTTTTACTTTTAGATTATTTTCCCCATTGGCCCAAGACTTCAAAATCCTGTCTATACCAGCTACCAGCTACCTACTGTCTGACTACTTCTTTCTTCAAGTCCCTTGAGTGGTCACCACAGACCGGTTTGACTGTAGGGAGATCCAGCGTGTGATCTGGCCTTCTGTTCTAGGGAGATTACAAATTAAAGTACATTGTGAACGACATTGTCAGCTTAAGGTTATATCACACCTAAGCCGTTGTTACCTTGTGTTCTTAGTACCTTTGTGTTGCCATTTGTTTATGTACATGTATCCCCCGAATGCATGTTGGCAGTAGAACAAGCGAAACGCTGGCCAGCCTCTCAAGTTCCCAATCTCACAATAGCCGGCCCGCACAATAGCTGTCCCCTTTGCGTGGGTCCCCCTACAGGGTACGGTTACCTTGTCTTCATAGTTTCCGATGAAACTATTACTATTGTAGACCACTGGCCCTTGACTTCTTGGCCCGTTCCTTTCACTTGAAGAAGACGTACGACACAGGATTTATACCCCAAGGCCATATCAGGTCAATTGGTTGTTTAACGAAAGTTAACAATAGTTTATTAAACCTGTCAAAACAAACTATTCAAATTCAATCACACGTAATTGAGGAATTTAGTTCATTACATATTCAAAAATATTCTTGAATTGGACGTGTTTTTATAAACACTGTTGATTTTGGATGGTTTGTCGAGCGGCAAACCTTGATGACGAACTTAGCCTTGAAACAACAGTTACAGTAGTACACAGGTCAAATGTTTTGTCCATGTTTAGCTTACAGACCTATCATACCAGTTATCAGACAGTGTTTGTTTGTTTGTTTTTATTTCACCAGGGGAAAACATTTAGCCAACAGGCGCTTTTCAATGTGCCCTAGGAGAAACACCAAACAAAAGTCATAAGTTAATAAGCTTGAATTCCCAAAATAAGGCGGGGAACAAAAAGTCTACTTTTTGCATTAGCAAACACAGATTTAAGGACAACCAGGTTGAATGGGCTCCCTTTAATTTCATAGTATTTGCTGAAGACCATCATCTACCGCATACAGTAATTCCAAAATACAAATTTCATTATCAAATGTATAGGTGCAGCATATTTGCCTTAGTTTGCATGATGCCACCCAAACAACAATGATATCTTTAATTATAATATTTATGACCTGTATTCTTATAAAGCATTGTTCCGAGAGGGCATTGATGAAGCGTGTGTCTAATTGGAAGTAAGGAATGCCTGTTGTCAGACTCTAGCGGCCCTTTCACCAATCTCCGCCTGGTCCCAGGCCGGCAAATTTTCAATTAGGGGGCCAGCAATGATGAAATAATGTGGGAGCCGGGATGATTGAACAGGGTTGCTCCCGGGGACTTATTATACAGACTCGGCTGTTGATGTATGCTGGTGGAGTGATTAAACTGAGGTGGTGAAGGGGGTGGGTATCGGGCAGAAGGGGTTAGCGGAGGGTAGGACTGGGGGGAGGGTGTGTACATTAGCGAGGGAAGAACGAAGTTCAATCGTGAGGTATAGAGGAACACATGGCTTATTTGTGACTTATGTTCTTGCCATGGGAAATGAATATAGACATCTTCATCTTCTGTGACAGTTGACAGGAATGTAAAAGGGTCTGCATGGGGTTTTGAGAGGTAGTAGAGGCTGTGATTGGGGTAAAAGAACTATATCTGTGATGTGATATCCAGTATGATACATTAAAGGAGGATTTCTCATGCACTGTTTATTATTATATTTTCCACTTTTCTTCCATCAAAGATTGAATTTCACAGAAAGTACTCAAAAATAATATGAATAATTCCTATCCATAGATACAGTCTCATCTGTACAACGAAGTGACCATCTCTTCATAAGGACCACCTGGCCAATTTTTGGTCGTTCCTAAATTAATTTTTCCCATTGACACAAGCATTAGGAATCCTGTCTATACTGACCACCAGTATGTACAAAGACAAGATTTTATCAGTCCCCTGAGTGGTCTTCTTGGACAGGTTTGATTATTATGTTTATCTCAGTCTTCTCCTACTTTTTCCTTTTCACTTAGCTTGTTTCAATGGCCAATGAGCCACTACAAAGCGATACTATCGAGTTTTCCACATTTGCTGCAGCGGACCAGGGCAGGAACTACTGATTTAGCCGCGGGTCTCTCGACACTTATTCCCACAAATTACATTCCGAACAGAGCCCACTCATATAATGAACCGTTTGTCACTGTGACAAGCGCAGGCGTGCGTAATAAATTGCCCGCGGACTGTTTCCCAATCGTGCAAATTGGGAGGCATGATTGTTTGGTGATCGCAGTAACAAAGTGTCCATTTGCGTCCGGGTCGGCCAATTGATGATCCGGCGGGTCCAGAGGCTGAGGCGGTAGCAGATTGGAATAGAGGGCCACACTGCGGCTGGAAATTAAACTCTGAAGGGTAGTGGCAAGTTCGGCCGACCTCGCCGCGATTTATGTGCGACTACGGTTAGCGTATAAATCAAGGATGCGGACGATACACACGGTATACATTCAAGAACAATTGTGTCATCGATATCATCGGTGAAAACTGTGTGAAACTTTCCCTTACAAGTGAGGCAAATAGAGATTTTGCATTAGGCAAGGAGCGGGTTGCCCTGTCCCTAGCTAGTGACATAGAGATCAAGATTAAAGATGATACAGATAGTACAACGACTGTGTCATCGATATTATTTGGTGAAAACTCAGTGTGAAACTTTGCCTTACGAGCAAGGGCCTTTCATAATTAGAGGTAAAGTGTCAGGCATAAGAGCATATTTCCTCCTCCCTAGGCAGTAGGTTGTGAAAGATACAGACAGTTACCAGTCAAAGAGCAATCACAAATATGTCATCAATATTATTGGTGGAAACTGCATGAAACTGTTCCTTACAAGTGAGGCTTAACAAATGGAGATTTTGTATCAGGCAAAGAGCATGTTGACCCCTCCTAGCTAGTAACATACAAATCAAGGTTGTGGATGATACAGACAGTACTTAGTCAAGAGCTTCTGTGTCATTGATATTATTGGTAGAAACTGGGAAACTGGAAGATGGAGATTTAGCATCTGTTGCTCCCTCCGTAGCTAGTGGCATAAAAATCAAAGTTGTATAGAAGATACAGGCAGTAACTGTGTCATTGATATTGCTTGTAAAAACTATACTTGAAACTTTCCTTTACAAGTATAAGCCTTAAGTTTACATTTACACGTAGAGATGAAGCGTCAGGCAAAGAGCGTGTTGCCCCTTTGTATCTAGTGACATATAAATCACTTCAACGTCCTGGATGATATAGACAGTACACTGTATCATTGATATTCTGACAAAACTGTCTTAAAACTTTCCTTTACAAGTGTTGGGGCTACATTTATGATAGAGATTTAGCGTCAGGTAAAGAGCGTGTTGCTCCTCCGTCCATAGCCAGTGTCTGCACATGAGTCATGACCCAAAGCTCGCCCACAAATCACCCAGAATGAATTCAATCTCGCCCGTCCAGAGTCTCCCCCGTATCAATCTGCCCTGCGGTTTGATTGCCCATGAAAAGTGTTGGCGCGTTGCATTGTTATCCCATCATCCTGCTCGTTACCACTATTAACGACCAATCTTGCCGGCCGTGACGGAGGCTTAATGAAAAGTTCCGCAGTGGTGACGGCTGGTTAATCTGACGGGGGCCTTGGGAAATCATGAGAGCGCGCCCTCCGATTAAAGAAGGACCTCGTCTTATTAAAGCTGGTACGGCCATGATTATAGTGCACTGGTGGGTGCCCAATAACATTATATCACTACAAACAATACTGCCCAAGCATGAAGATATACTACAGATTGGACTGAATAAACACCTTTAAACTAAGGCTAGCTATTGAAAAACTTTTATCCCTTAACCGTTACAACAATTGACTTATAACTCAGTCCAGAGCAATACCAGCGCTAATGTATTCCAAGGACTGAAAAGACCATGTAGTCATGTGGACCATGGTTCACTGTTACACTCAACTGGACAGTAAGAAGTAAAAGTTTAAAGTTTTAGTTGAGTAGAAAGCAGGGCAGATGTCCTTACTAGCAATCCTACATGTAACTCTGTCAGTTATACATTGTACATTGGCCAATAAAGCAGCATTGATTTTAAACAATTGTCTGGTTGAGACTAAAATATATAACTGAGGACACACCATTCACAATTCTTGGTTAAATTCTTGGATTCACCACTTCTGATTTAAAACAAAAAGGTTCAGGATCACATGCACCGGTCAGGATATGAATCCACCCAAAAATGCACAAATGTTGGCATCAACAGTTGAAGAAAGATTGCCCTTCTACCTGTTGCAGTTTTCTGTTAAGCATTATTTTGCAGACATCAAAAATAAACAAGAAATAAAAGCTCATCATGTTTGCATACATATATACCATAACCTATATACAGAACATGGCAGACTTGTCTCCAAATTTCAAGTTTTTCTGTCCCATTCATTGTTTGGGAACCCAACAATGTTGATTTTTTTCTGTTATTCCAGGAGGGAGGGACGAGTCTTGGAGACAGCCCTGGAACACGGTACAGATGTAAGTTTGGACACTTGGTAAGTCAGAGACCCTTCACCTCCCCCCTCTCACTTCAGACACCCTGCCCGGCCACCCCAGACCAATCACAGCAGCAGTGCCTCCACAGAATTAATGCCCACTTAGAGTGCCATCAGCTTGCTGCTCCATGATTGGTCAGGATGATTTGGTCAAAATTGAATCTTGTTGATGTGGAAATGATTGCTGGGAGAGCCGTGGCCCCTCGTCAACAGGCCCGGCCCGAGGTTCCACTCAAATTAAACTTAGCAGCTGATTTATAGCGCCATTCAGCTCAAATTAAAGTGAGCAGCTGATTCATAGCGGAGGTCCATCATGCTACCCAGTTATGGTGGGGAAGTAGTGGCCAAGTAGTTTAGGGACTCTGATTGGATTTCTCATATTCCGAACTCACACCACTTGAATTACAACCTGTTTCACAGATCTTTAGACCCGATTCTGGGGGCTTATGAATATGATGTATAATTTCTTCAATTCCCTAAGTTAACAAGGAGGTTACATTTAAATGCATGAAAAGAAACAAACATCCACCAAACATTCCACATACAAGTTATGATTTGACAACTTTGGGAAGTAGTGGTGAAGTAGTTAAGGTCCTTTGATCGAATTTCTCATATTCCAAACTCACACCACTTGAATTACAACCTGTTTCACAGATCTTTACTTTGGCCCTGATTTTGGTGGCTGGGCACAAATTTCTTTTAAAAGTTAACATAGATGATTTTTTCAAAATGTCTACCGAAAATTCTTCATATACCATGCTTCTTTGAGAACTTTTCAACAAGTTTTTAGGATTGAAAAAAAAACAGCATCCATAAAACTTTGGTCAAAGTCGGTCGAATCTGGATTAAAATCAATTTAAAAATCGATGCAGAAACAAAGTACAGAAAGTGTGCAAGCTCACTGACAGTTCATAGACTAGTTATTGTGTCAACATAGAAAATGTAGCTATGATACATGACGTGTGTTACTTGTTGCTTGGTGACATACCCTCAACTACTCTTAAACAGCCTTTCTCTCTACCTGACCCAGAATGCAGGGGTTTCACATTTCCATTCATGCACATCAGGCCATGATCGACACAAGTTTCACTTTGTTAGCAGTGTCACATGAGCCACCTGCTGTTGCCATGGTTACAGACACCTGTTGTTCCATGGAGATGACCTGGAATAACCTCTTCCTATTGTTTATAGGAAAGCTTGTCACGATAACAATGTCATGCACAGCTTATAGCTTATTTATTAAACGATGAACATGCAAGATGTTTTCAAAACTGTAATTGTATGAAACTAGAAAGGATTGATTGAAAATGAAAGATTTATGAAAAACAATTTTTGATGTGTTTATGGAATCCGATATACTTTTTGCTACCCATAGTGCCCTGTGTCACCCAGCATGCAATTGGACTGGTGAAAAAGTCTATGGGAAAAGATACTACAAACTTTTAGCAAGTTTACCAAAAACTAACCTGACTGCAATAACAATAACTTTTAACCGTTTATTTTCATCATGCAAAAAGTAATTCTTTTAGAAATTGCACATTTCCTTTGTTTACCCCCTCATGCCTTGTTACCACAGCAACCATAATTGATAACCATCCTTGAGACTCGCAGCAGCCATTAAATCTTCGGAGTTAAATGAGATCAATCCCTGATGTACATTAGGTGCAAATTACAGTAAATCACAACGCTGACAGTCTGAATGATAACAGGCATGTACTGGATGGATCGGTGTCATTAATAAGTACATTCTAGAAGGTAAAAAGTTTATTTTTCATTATTTGTCAAGGCATCAAGTAATATTGACTCTTTCACTTTAAGCAGATCAGTGCTTAAATTATTTTACAAATGACAAAATAAAATGGACCATTATACTATAATAGTCAATCTTTCTTTGTCTCAACATGTCAGGCTACCTGTACTTGATCGCCAAATCAATTTGATTTCTTGGTTTAGGGAGTTAGAAAGAAAATAAAGGAGATGACAGGCATACATTGAAAAACTAAAAACATTTAGAATCATCTGCATAAAAGATAAAAATTAAATCAGCCCTTTACATTTTGTGTTTGAAGTGGTCAAAAATTTTATATTCTTTATATCAGAAATACAACATAATAAAAAGATGAAGTGATAAGAATACAAGGGTTTGAAAGTACTTTGGAAACTTTGTTGAAACATGCATTAAGAGCTGTAGACATGATTTGACTAAAATCATTACACATAATACATGATTAAGGACACAATTACCCCGGTAAATATGTTCATACACATGGGTCTGTCACACTCATGAGGTATCAATCATGAAAATTCCCATTTAGACATTAATGAGTAAATCTGGGCTCCCACAAAGCGCTGAATTGTTGATTAATCAGTCCCCGAGGCCACGTGAATTGAACTCCAATTTCCTGAGGATATTAATCCCAAACGCACATTATCATAACTTTCCAATTATGAAATGTGCAGACAAGTCGGAGTGACTCGTGCATGTGTGGCAGTGAATATCAAGTATACACACGCTCTGACAACTTCAACTCACTACAGGATCATTTTTCTCACTTCTGGGGAAGTGCTCTAAAACAAGTTAATGAAAGTTTGCTATTATTAGGTGTTGCATTTTGAGGTAAAGGTGACTATTTATCGAAAAGAGTAGGGGTCCTTCCCTGTGTGAGTAGTTCAAAACCTACAGTCCTATGGCCGCACATGGGTTCGCCCTTAGTAATAGCCTATGGCTAGTTGGGCAACCCTGGCATGTACATGATGAACCAATAAATGAATAAATAAATAAATAAAATCTAGCAGTTATCCTTATGTGGCTTTACTATGGCTGGCGCTTTCAACACACCGTGTCACCACTCTTCTCAATAAGCGTGTTGGGTTCTTTTAAATGCAAATGTTTGACATGAGGCTTAGAAAATAAGTTAGATGCTTGAAACTCCCTCGTACATATATAGGGCTATCGGCTTAATGTCCTCATCCAAAAGGACTAATGCAACCCCTCCCAACGTTGTCCAATCGGAGTTCAAACCTCTGCCCTGTAGATCCAACAAATTTGATACATGATGACTAAGGTCTCTTACTACTTGAACTACATGTCTAATTAGTACATGTACATTGACATCAACTCCAAGGAAGTTTATGCCAGACCTCATAGCTCTTATGATCTGTATTCGATTTGAATGTGCTACCTTTTACTATCAGTAGATCAAAATTTGATTAAATCCTCATGTCAGGACTTATCAGATGAATCACCACTCAATGTTTCCTCTTTTGCCAATATCATTTGGACTCTTTTTAGTTTGCTTCTTATAATCTAATCAATCACCGTTTGAAAGAATAAGATGTTTCACCTGCAA
Source organism: Branchiostoma lanceolatum (assembly GCF_035083965.1). Taxonomy (NCBI): domain Eukaryota; kingdom Metazoa; phylum Chordata; class Leptocardii; order Amphioxiformes; family Branchiostomatidae; genus Branchiostoma; species Branchiostoma lanceolatum. Next base: position 15,636,034 of record NC_089738.1, on the reverse strand, counting down.
ACAACTTGAATTTGATTTAAAATTTGATATAAAAAGTACTTTCATTTTGATTTTGAACATCTTGTTGTAGATTTGGTCAACTGTATCCCTGTTCCATACTCTATCTGACTTAGACGTTAGAGTGAATCATTCTGTAAATCACAAATTTATCTCTTAGCTGTTATCACAACTGAATCTGTGAGGCACAAATTTACTCCTAGTTTTACTGTTTGACAATGCTATAAACACTGAATCTGAGAGATACAAATTTACACCTAGTTTTACTGTTTGACACACCTTTTATTACAACTGAATCTGTGAGGCCCAAATTTACTCCTAGTTTTACTGTTTGACACACCTGTTATCACAACTGAATCAGAGGCACAAATTTACTCCTAGCTTTACTGTTTGACACACCTGCCATCACAACTGATGCTGATAGATTATCCCACAAAGTCGACACAAATTGAAACTTAATTTCTTGATGAAACCTATTGCCAATCTGTTTATCCCTTTGTGTTTCCCAAATTAAAAGTGCAGAGAGGGTTCTCCCGGGGGTTTTGGCAGCACATTAGGTTGGGCTCCCTATGGGGTATGTGGAAATAATGCTTAATGAATGGGTTGATCTACAGACTGGATGGTATAGTACAGAGCCATGTTTGACAAGGATGTTGTGATCACTTGGAGCTGACATTGAGAAATGTGTACTATTAGTAGATACCTTTAAAATGTGTTACAGCGTGAAGACCGTACATGTACATGACAATCTAATTTCTAACACAAAAGAGGGTGTGGTAGATTAAATCCAGCAATTAGTCTTGATGAAGTGATCCCATTTAAATTAATCCTGCTATAATTTGAATGTGTATAGTTAGTCCACTTCAATTCAATTTCCTGGTTCTAGAATTAGCCACTTTTAAGAAAAAAAGGCATAATTTTTTTTTGCACCAAATGTTCATGAAAGTTTACTGGTAACATTATACTAGTGACAACTGGTCTATACTTGAGGACAATCCCCATGAATAATTTCATCCTTACAGGTAACGTTGTAAATGACTGAGCGGTCATTGCCATGAGGAAGGTGACAGACTGTGAGTCACCGAAATGTTCACTTGGCTCTTTGTAATATGAATAAAGAACTCTTAGTTAGCTGTCTGAAACGTCTGACTGTTCAAAATTCTATCCAGTTGCTTGAGTAGCTTTTTTTGGCGAATTCTTAATTTGTTACTCAATCATGAAGACAATCCATAAAAAAGTTTGCACGGGGTCTGCTTCTTTCGTTATGTAAAAGCCAAGGTAGACATTCCAAAAACAAACACACAATCATACGTTTTATATGTACCTGCACGTATCCCTGACAAGAGCTTAAGACTTTGAGCCTTCAAGTTCCAACCTTAAAGATGTCCTTTATTGTAATCCATGAAGCTAATTGAGTTGGGAGAAAAAGGATCTTCAACAACATGAGAATACATTTCGCACGCAGGAACAGAGGGCATTGCACTTCACCACACTTTACTGCAAGAAAACTACTATCAAAGGATCGCCATCATACAACATCCCATTTCTCACTAGTATACTACGGTAGGTCTCTTAGGTTTTTTTGTTCTCCAACCAAAGCTCCCTAAGCCAATCAAAAGATCACCCTCTTGCCTACCCCCTCCCTCCCTTCCTTCCAATAAATTATTAACTACAATAGGAAAGTCATCTCACAACACCATGAGTCCCTTTCCTCACTGGAAGGTCTCTTATAGAAGTTTATTTCTGTTCTGATTCCTGCCCTGCAAAGCTGCAAAAGCCAATGAACAGATCACTCTCTTGTCTACCCTTTTCCTTCCTTCTAACAATACTACTACTAATAATAGGACAGTCATCACACAACATCACAAGTCCCTTTCCTCACTGGAAGGTCTCTTAGAAGTTTATTTCTGTTCTGATTCCTGCCCTGCAAAGCTGAGTAAGCCAATAAACAGATCACCCTCATGCCTACCCCCTCCCTTCCTTCCGATAACTACAATAGGAAAGTCATCTCACAACATACATTGTGTGTAGACATAGTCCCTTTCCTAACTGGAAGTTTATTTCTGTTCTGATTCCTGCCCTGCAAATCTCCGTAAGCCAATGAACAGATCACCCTCTTGCCTACCCCCTCCCTCCCTCGCAAACCTTCTTCTCGGCCTGCCATGAATCTCCCCAAACATCCATCACGCCCCACGCAGCTTTACGCCGGCACACGGTGCCAGCCAGCAAACTGCCTGGAAAGGCCGGGGACTCCCGCAGCACCCTGCTATCCATCACGCTAAAAACATTCCTGACAGAAGCTTTATAGTTTTTATACCCGCCCTGACAACAAGTACTCAGATGCGGGGATGGGACATTACGCTACCGGAGATGGGGTTTGTGAGGCCAAACTTTCTATCTTAGGGATAGTACATTATATTCTGTAGTAGATTGTAAATGAAGTAAATGTGTCAAAAAAGGAATACAAGGTACAGATTCTAGATTCTAGAAACCTAGATTCAGTAAACACTCCAGGAATCAGGAAATGCCGGGTTGCTGAAGATAGGTGGTTCCACATGACAGGGTGGGGTTAGCTTTGTAAAAATGGACGGCATTGTTTCAATGTCGCTTGTGATTGTGGCCTGCGCAAGGTGGTTGCCCGACCAAGTTTGACTGTATGTGTATACATGCAATTGCAAGCAAATTCAGCTTAAAACTTATTGAATTAACAGTATTCAGAGCTCTTTTAATCAAAGAGGTGTTCAAAACATCTTTCTTCTCAGCTTTTCTAAATCAAAGAGCTATCAATTCTCCAGACAAGGGGGCTGGTTTTCTGTTCATGAAATGAGAAACTGTCGGTATCAAATCAGTACTACCGGTATTTACAGTATCATTTCAGTACTGTAGGTTTGCTATTACTAGTATTAGGGTAAACAAACTCTTCATCTCAGTTCTCTAAATCAACGAGCTATCCCTCCTCTAGAGAAGAGGGCTGGTTTTCTGTTCGGGGCTGGATAATACCCTGTCTGAGCGCGTCTCGCGAGTCGAACACCGGGAAGACAGCGTTTCTGTCGGATGATACATCGCCGAGCGAAGGCGCGCTAATGTAGACGGTGCAGGGGAGGCCAGGTGATCAATGTAAGAGGCAAGGAGGAGTGGCGAGGATGGCATGATGGCGTCCGCAGGGACCACATCAAAACACAACACATTAGACTAGACATCAGGTAATCAATTAGCAGGGCAGGGAGGGGGCCACCCCACCTGTTATCAATTAACAGACAATGCACAGGAGAGAGTGGCGAGGAAAGGTAAGTAGAGATTGCTCAGCAGGCTCAACAGGCTGGCTGGGAAGGTACAAGGGAGAAGATTACATCTTAACTATAAGTTTTTAAAAAGTTCTGACACTTTACCCAGAAGAGGAATTACTGTTAATTGTTACAAGTCAACTGGGACTTGATTGTGTGGTAGGAGGGAGTTGTTTACAGCTACTGTCAAAGACGTAAGACAGAGAACATTTTCCTTAGTGTGATAAAACTGTAAGGGATCACTGGGAAACATAAAAACACAGAGAATATTTCATGATTTACAGTACTTGTGCCATTTCTAGACAGCACAAAAGTGGAGGGAGAAAGACTTGTTTACAGCTACTGTCAAGGAAGTATGACTGAGAACACTTTCCTTAGTGTGATAAATTCACAGTAAGGTATCACTGGGAAACATAAAAACACAGAGAATATGTCACGATTTAAAGAAGGTAACTGCATCATTTCAAGACAGTACAATAGTGTGAAGGCTTGCTGACCTTGAAGATGTTTGTCTAATATGGAATCAGGTATTGTCCTTGGCCCTTGTCTTTTGTATTTGTTGTGTATCAGTTGCTAAGCAATAAACCTGATGATTTACTGACTGTAACACAGTTCTAGAACTAAGTTAAACATGTATTGTGACATTCAATAACTTTATTTACTTAATACTATTAGAAAAATCTAAAGACGCTGCAACATCTATTGTTATAAGGAACACAGAGTCTAATGTTATTTAGACTCTGTCCTCCTTATAACAATAGATGTTGCAGCGTCTTTATAAAGTTCTTTTTCTCAATAAAGTTTTTCTCAATAAAGTTATTGAATGTCACAATACATGTTTAACTTAGTTCTAGAACTGTGTTACAGTTAGTAAATCATCAGGTTCTAGTCAAGTTACCTACTATTGCATCAAGTATCTTCATACGGTAATCAGAGACATCTAAACAATGTGGCGTCTTTTGTCCAACATTACACAACTCCAGAATCTGATCTAGAAAACTTTCCCTCCACTGGACAGCGAAATACAAGACCACACAGGCTGGGTTCAGGTTCAAGTATCTCCTATGCGGCCAAGTATCCATATCCACCCCCTGTATTGGCTCATAACAGGTGAACGTTACTCGCCGAAACAGGTGCAACGGAGCGTTTCTACGCACAAAAGTTGCCTGGAGTCGTATAAACACTGCCAGGTGTGGACTCAAAGGAACAGTCCTCCAGTCTAAGTCCATTGGGGTGCCATAAAACCAATCTCCACATCAGTTTAAGGGTACAGGTGAAAGACTTAATGCAGTTTATAGGGCAGGTGCACAGAATTACTCAGTGTACACAGGCCGGACTAAACCAAATAGACGGGGTGAATAGGTCATGAGCACCTGTTGACGTTGTGATTTATGTAAATAGTCTCCTCAAAGACTGCCCCAGCCCTTGTTTATCTACCTTTAGTAGAAATGTAATGGGCCAAATAGTGTTTGTTTTGATGGAATTTTTTCCTTCCAAATTTGTAGATTTTTTTCTATATATAGCCATGCAGGTAAACCCCATCTTTGCATTCAATTTGGCAACACTTGCACAATCTTGTTGGCAATAACAAAAAACTTCTTTCAAGTCAGTACTCTCTTTTTTTTAGAATCTCAACCCTTTGGATTAAAGGTCTTTATCTGGACTGGATTAAGCTTTCATAAGCAGCTCAACATACCCATTGGCTTGTCTATGTGACCTTAATCCATAAGGATATATGCTTTAAAGTTAAACCATAACATTGGTTACTGCAAAACAGATAAATTGAAAATAAATATCTAAAAAATGTTGTGTACATTCCTAAGTATCAAACTGTTACAACAAAAACTTACCTAAACGACAATATTTTAAAAAAAGCTGACATTTCAATTCAGATTCAGACACCAGAACCTTTAGTACATAATTAGGTTAGGTAATTGGTTGGGTTGCTATGAGGTATGAAGGACTAAGGGCTGAGCCATTCAGGCAGTGTTTTCCAAACAAACTTCAGGAGTGAAGTACTGTGTGTGTATAAATATGTACAGTACGACAAGCAAATACCTAACTGTGTCACAGGCCTCTGGAGATAGAGAAGTACACATTAAGCACTACACTACTACACTTAAGTCTATTAAGTGGTTAAAAAGAAATCAACTGGGGATTTCTGAAAAATGTTTTACAATTAGACATCAATCGATGTTTTATCAATGTTGTTAAGAGTTTGATAGCTTTTCAGTTTATAAAAGACGGAACTTTGTTGAACTTATGCAATTAAACCAGCAAAATCTGTGGTAAGTTAAATGAATTGTGTTTCTAGCATGGCTCATTTTTGCCAGTGAGTGTTAACTTTGTAAGTAGAATCGCTGGCAAAAATGAGTGTCAGGCATCTTTATTTATCACAGCAAATTCTAACCAATCAAATCCAGTCCAACTGACAAATTTTCCTAACTATAACCCAACTCATTCTTGTGTTAATCAGCGAAAGTTTGGCATTTTCTGTTAAAAGGTAAGGACATAATTGAGTTATCCCCTAGGGGTTGGTACTAATTAAGCCTGTCCTAGTAACCACTATTGTGTCTGCTCCCTCGGTGGTAAACAGGTTAAACCTTTCCTGTAACCACAGGGCTAGACATACCTGAAGTATTTGCTCCTCAAACAACCATCGTAATTACAAGGTAAACATTTACCTGGTACGATAGGTGTTGTAAATTTAGAGGGAAGGTTTTTGAGTTTGGCTTGAAGTAGCTATACTCTGATTTACTTTAAGCGATCAGAAACATAACTGAGAACCTGAATGTATTTAGAGACATTCTAGAACGATAAATCATTAACATTCGTGCTTCAACTAAAGTTACATCATACTAAGCTTTCAGAAGGCTTAGGGGAAAGCTTTTTTCAAGTAATTTAAAACGCGATTTGCATATATTTATGATTCAATGCTACAGGGTTTGAGTTGGCCAAATTTTCAACCATGAACAAATTAATAAAGAACTCGTTGTAACCTATGTCGAACGGCACATACATAGTTCTATTCGACTGCAGCAATGTCAACAATGCGCTATGTTGTCACAGGTTGGCAAAAACAATGTATTTTATTTTTTGCAGTATTATATATTTTTGTTGTGATTTTCTTACCTCTGACGCCCCCGTGAGGTCTCCGGCCGTTGGCGAGCACCTTTCCCCCATCGCGCTCTCTGCTCTCCGTGAAGCTCAGGTCCAGGAACCGGCGGCCCCGGCTCGCACTTTTCGCCGTGTTCTCGGTCCCGTTAGGCGTGACCGAGCGATCTGTCCCGCTCCGACGGGACTCGGGCCGACTGTCCACCATGGTAGCGGTGTCTACACGCCCAGAGAGGGCCTATTACTGCATAAAAACGGCGGAACAAGCACCCCCTCGCCAAGTTTGGTAGCAGACGAGAAAGTTTTCCGCCGCCGCCATGTTTGAAATCCCACCTGAGTAGCAACAACAAAGTAAATATATCCTTCCGCATAAAGGTTTTTAGAAAGCCTTCGTCCGCTTTGTCAACAAACAAATAAAAGAAAAAAAACAAGACTAAAATCAAAACATTTCAACGTCGAAATTTGGGGAATTGTTGCATCGGATCCCAATAACTTACCGCCAAACTTGACGTACTATATTGTTGTCTGCGGATGAAGATGATTGTTTACGTCGTGAAGCGTTCCTGGCAACGGTAACGCCTCCGCTTTGTGACGTCACAAACGCACGTGCGAACGGCACTGTTGTGTTTTCTACGTCTGTCTCTCAGCTGTTGTATGATCGGACGTTGTGGTATGTTTTCGAAAAAAAAAGAGTACTTTTATACGCGAAAAAACATGGAATATCATTCCGGTATGCTATAGGAAGAGATGTTTTCCAATCCAAAGCGCTGTTTCCTAGTAACTCTGACTTTTTGAGGACAGAGTTGCAAGTGATTGATGTTTTGTGGACACGCACTGTGCACCCACCCGCTGTAGGTCAGGAAAGGTCAAGTCCCCAGTTATGTGGCATGATGAGTTTTAAATTTGCCCACATTATGTCATAATGTTTTGGTATCATTCTTGGTTAATGACCCTTTTCATTTAGCTGGTAATGAAAAATGTCGTAAAACAATGATAAGTTGATGATTAGACGACAGAAAGGGACATCTGAGGTTAATGGCATACATTCATCTTCTACTTTATATCTTCCTTCGCACAAATGAATGGCATAAATTTTCACATTTATGAACCTATCATAGTCATACTGTAAAATTCAATGATCTGGCTCTACAACCACCTGTTAATTCAGGATGCTTACCAATAACAAATGTTTGAAAGTTTTGAATGCAGTATAACTGTACATGAAATATTTGCTGTGGTTTTAAGTTCAAAGTTTTTGTGGGGACCTCTATACCACAAAATCATCAATCCGCAAACAATGCAGATTTTTCTGTCGGTGATTCGCCCAATATGTGAAATCTGAACACTGCAAAATTAAGTCCATTCAAACGTAAATAATGTCAGAAAATACAGATTAAACCATGTTGATTAGATTGTCTACTAAACGAATTTCTTTAGTAGACGGATTTCAGGATACATTTGCTTTATTTCTTTTTAAAAGGATTGTATTTTCTCCTGCTTTTCTAGCACAGTTTAAGGACCAATCATATTTCATTGCAGCAAACTCAATACAAAGTCTGCAGAATTCTTTACTTCCCCCAAATCACCTGAGATCATGACTGCACAGATCGCAGAGGTTCTTAACTTTACAGCCTTTCATTTCACAGCCCTGACCTCTAGGACTTTCATTGCTGCCTTTCACTTTACTGTACAGACTGTTTTTCAGTATCAAATGTGCAGGACGTAAATCAGCAATGTTCATAAAATGTAACAACTTACTAATAGTCTAAGTTCAAAGCATGGTCACAGCATACATGGAAAGTTTCTTGAGAGTCTAGATGGTATTAAGGAAGCGACTGTTAGAGAAGGGGATCAACCAGATTCCAGGACTGTTGACAAACATTCAATCATTACACACAACAGTTCCAGGAAATTTTATCCAGTTGCTTGAGTAACTATTTTTGACTTATCAAATATTACCTGGATGTCTAACTTTCATCAACGAAGATTCCTTCTATTAGAAAAGCATGGGGAGCCCTATATGTCATTTTTGTGCAAGGCGTCAACTGTTCTTTGGGCCATTCTGATTTGATATAAACTTGCACTAAATAGCTTTGCAGAACGCGTACAGCTAGATGTGCAAAAGTTAGGTGTCAGGTTGTCCAGCGTAAATAACCAGCTGCTGCTGCACCATGTGCCTGCAAAGCTGGTGTGTTATGCTGAAGGGTGGTTATACCGGCTACATGTATATAGAAATCAAGGATGAAGCAGGTTAGTTGGTGAGATGCTGGCTGGACAACGTAGAGTGATGATGTGTTCTGACGTGACGTCACAGAAGCAGTGGATTATGCTTATTCCTTGACAAAGACTGGAGCTGATCAGTCAAAAACTTGTGTGTTGGCAATTTGCAGTTCAACTTTGATTCAGAATGACTTCTACCAACACAGATAAACTCTCAAGTTAAGTAATGATGTGTGTTTAATGTGTGATACATATGACATACAGTGGGGGTTACCACAGACAGTAATCTTATACACAAGTCTTGACAGTGAAGTACCAACCAATGATGATTATTAGTTTTATTATGAAATTCCACAATGACACATGGGGAATGTCACAATCAGAGTGCAGTTAACAGACTAACCTTTTCCTGTATGTACATCATATCTTTTTCTTTCCTACGGGTGACTGTGTTCAATCTTTTCATCCAAGCATTTTGTATGAAATTTCATGATTTTCCAAGAAAAATGTTGCAAAATAAACATGTCCATAATCCATGTTGCACATGCCATGCCCACAATGCTTTGCAGCATCAGCTCTCAGCTCCCATGAGCCTCTGCTTCCGAAGCTCCACCATTTTCCTCAGCCAGTGTTTTTCCTTCTCCTCTGGATCAACAAACAGCTGGAAACAAACAAAAACACAAATGATTCAATATTCAAAGTTCAAATACAGCTGACAGAAAGCAAGTGCTCACAAACAAATACTAAAGAAAAAGTCGATCATTCTTAAAGACAACAAAGAAAAACATGTCTTTTGCTTAAATGTCATTTTTTGCCTCAAGTCTATCTGAACGAACAAAAGAAGTCAAGGGACTAGTGATAGTGCTGGATATTTGTCAAAAGTTTTTCTTACATTTTCATGAGCCAAGACAGAGTCAGTGTCACGATACTTGATGCCGGAATTCAACGGCAAACTTCTGGCATCCCCCTGGCTCTGACTGCTGGGGTTCAGTCCTCGAGCAACACCACTGCCAAATATGGCTGACTCATGGGTCTGCTCATCGTTCAAGTCCTGCACATGGAAACAATTACAATGAATTTAGATAAAAAGTGCTTCCTAACACCTACATTCTCATACAACAGAGAAATAGCAAAGAAATTTATGCATATGCAATGGACCATCCATAGAAAAAGTCACTGTTGTCGTCATTGCTTCATATAAGTAAACATACATTGTACAGTACCATAATGATTGCTCTCCATTTTCTCGTCTGTTGCTAACTGTTATAGTGTTATGCCCCCTCCCATCCACAATCCCACTAATATAAAATACTCCTCATATTCTAGTCTTGTGTAAGGCCTTGAAGATAACTTCAATAGATTTCAGTTACTCCTGAAGAAACTTAAAATGAGGTTGCAACAATGACTGAAAGTATGTCTTCATTACATTTAATAAATGTGAAATACATGTAATATGCTTATTACATTTTATCCCTGAAGCTGACCATTGCCGTACTTACCTTCGTGTCTGTCCTGCTACTCTTGAACGGTGCCGGAGTGAACCCAGCCTGGTCTATCTCTCCTATAGCCTGCAGTCTGGAGATCTGCTCGGTACCAGACAGGTCAACTGGACATGGAAAACAAATATCATATTATGTAATAATCATAATTTACTCCTTACACGAGATGGTCACTAAAGGTTTGACTGTATTACATCTTTTCTATGCTTCAGTTTCAGATACATAGAATGAAAAAGCTTCCTTCATGAATTGTGTCCTATCGGGGATACACATAATACAGCAGGCTTCACTACTAGATGCTGCCAAAAATATCTATTGTCTGAATACTCTGCTAAAAATAGGAGGCAACTAGGAAATGCATGGTGTCAGCTAGTAGAAGATCAATTATCATGCGTTGTCCTAAATTCCGTTATTCATGTTAGCTGTGATTTTTTTCCTTCTTCATGGATTGTGTCATGTTAGAGATAGACACAATAAAGCAGGCTCCACTCCGAGGTGCTGCCAAAATATCTATTGTCTGACTACTCTGCTAAAAATCTAGAGAAAACTAAGGAAATGCATGGTGTCAGCTACCAGAATATGAATGATAATATCAATCTTTAACACATTCAAGTTGATTCAACACATGCTAGGTATATCATACATTTCAAAGAAAACAGGACACCATCATATCATGTCAAATATGTTTATTAAAAAAGTGGTGCTATTTTTTCCCAGATTTCCCCCCTCACATTCCTGTCCTAGGCTACCCCTAGCTAGCCTTCATAACAGGGTTAATGGTTGGAGTCTGTCTCTATGGGCTATCATTCATGAGCTGTTTTCTGATTGTAAACCTACCAGTTTTCTGACAGGTTTCGAACAGTCGTTGTTTTAGACTCAGTGGATGTCATTAACCCAGTACAACAAGAAAACGTGTAGACATAATTATAGTACATCAGAAAACAGCAAAGAAAAAGTCAAAAAGTCTAGCCACAAAGCCTGCTAGAGGCTGCATAAGCTCAACCCCTATATATGCTATCCCATTACAATTTTCCTTTGTCTGAATCCCAATTGCCCCGCCCGGCAACCGTAACCAGGACAGACAGCTGTGGAATGCTGCCATCCACACGCATTACCCTCCCGGCATCTCCGCCATATTGCAATTATGGAATGGGTTTTGTATGAGTAAATTACAGTCGTTTCAAATTTGTCTCATCAAGAGAATTGAGTTCAATTTGGCACCAAATTTTAAGGCTTCATCATCTATGACAATATTGGATTGACCATGTAAAGCACTGACACTTATAAAGGATGGCACAGGTCTATAGTAGAGACAGGAAGCTGAATTACTGTTAAGAACAATTAATTTAAGCTACCATATTTTGCAAATTGGTTCTTGACATGAAACCAGTATGCCATGTAAAGACATATTTGGTATGATGAGTGTTATTTGGCAATGTCAACAGATTGATATTGAAAATCATTTACATGTGAGAGTGAGGGTAGTTTAGATTAAACGATCATATTTCCTACAATGTTTTTATTGAATATGTTGGTACTACTAGGCAAAGTGTCCTAAACTCTCACGTTTTTAGACAGAAAATTAAACATTTTGATTAAAAAATCTTGTATAAATAGACCAATGACCAAATGGTTTTGGAGATACCACAAAGTTTCTTTCTGAACAGTTTAGACTGAAGAATTTCCCAAAAATGTTGTAAAAGTACATGGTCTGTACACTACATTGGCTCCTAAAGGTATTAATAATAGTTTACTACCCCATTCATGAATATTTTCAGCAACACACAGTGAAGTCCTTTGGAGACAAATAAAGTCACAAATGTGATTAAATGGATCTATTATTTCACTTATGCTGGGTAAGTAATATTACTAATCAGCACTAACAGCACAATTCAATTTTCTGTTGTTTATTCTACATACACCTCAGACAAAACCGGTGCCGTCTCCAGGACCCATCCTGGGATAGAAATTTGCGTGTTGGGATGGACAAAAATTTCATCCTGTCCAAATTTTCTAAAACCTGAAGTTTATGACATGAAATCGATTATAAGGTGTTATTGTAAGCTTCAAACGACAGCTCTTACAAAGAAAATTAACAACATGGAACAACATTAACAACCAGACACTGTTCTGGACAAAAGTTTGCCATGAAAGGCTTAACACTAGTACAGCGTGATGATTGAAGAAGTTGCTATAGTAAAAGTCACGATTCCTCTGAACCTCGGATCATTTAAAGAGAAGTTCCTGTTGGACTGATTTATCTGTGTCCAGCCAAGCTGACGCGCAAGTTCTAAGTACACATGCAGCAATAACTTATAAGTACACAGCCCTACAGTCATGATTCCACTGAATCTATTGTTTCACTTATGCTGGGTAATATTATTTATCAGCACTAAACTGATAAATATGAGATTGATTTTCTGGGTTTTTTTTGTTGACTTTCTAATTTCAATGGGCATTTCTAGTTGATTTTCTGTTGTTTATTTAAAATATGAAACCTTCCTTTGTATTGAGTGATGATTGAAGATTCTGAAGTTCCAACGGGTCACGATTCCACTGAACCCCGGATCACGTAAGGAGAAGTTTCTGTTGGACTGATTTATCTGTGTCCGTACACACTGACAGGCGATGCATCAGGCCCATCTCATAACAATAGCGCCCCCCTCCCCGGGGACGGCAGCACGATACAGCTCTTATTAATTGTCAGGCCACAAAATATCTGGCCACAAAGGAGGACTGGCCCAATGCTTCATAATATACCCTCAATCTTGTGTAATTGTGTTTGTACAAGATGAGTTTGTCCCAAATCTTTGAGATACAATGTTGCATTATCTCATCCACGGTGAAATTGCATGTGATGTTCATTTTCATAACATATTGAATAAAATTAATCATTTGTAGGTTCAGCACTATTTGGACCTTGTTCTATTTTCTTTATTTCTAGAAGAGTAGGAGGAACAAGTACATGCATTTTTTTCTTTTCCAATTCTAATGGACACATTGTATATAGTACACATTTCTTTCAGAATAAGTACTGCAGGTACACTAACAGTTCTGTAACAAAACTGCCCTGACTGTTCTAAACAATCAAGATACTTGCTGTCAGTATTGCAACTTTCAAAAACAATAATCTTAATTCAAATACTTATATATGGTATACAATTGTATTTAAAATCAATGTATCACTATTATAATATCAACCTGCCCTAAACTATCAAGCATTCCAATCCAGTGAGTTTTAACAATTACACACAAGGTTCAGGTATCTTCTGCATGGACCATTGAACACAAAGTTATCTTTTCCAAACTACAATGCGGCTGCCAATCGGTGTAAAACTCAGAGCAGACACAATGACTCTTGTCAGACTTCAAAATCCGTGCGCTAAGTGCAGCATTTGACCACAATGAACTCGATATGCTTCTGCCCGTTTGGAGAGCCTCCAGGTAAATTAAATCAAACTGTCCCATTGTTCCCCCCCTCCCCTGGGGGCCATCCCCGGGGTGCCTGGGTAATGCCGCTCGATGGAGCCAACATCAGGTGAAAGGACGTGTGGTTAATAATTAATCTGGCATTACAGGACAGGCGATAACGGCGCACAGCCATCATACATTCGTCAAGCGGAAATGGGGGTAGACGGCGGGGCATGTCGCCCATGCAGCTCCCAGGGAACAACAGTTATCTCATGCCATCAGCGTGACAAGAGAAACAGGGCTCGAAAGTCATCTCTGGGAACAGCTGCACAAAGTAGTAACATTTAGGTGCACAGGAAAAGATTCAGGTGCAAAGCATATAAAAGTAACAACAGTTAACTCATGCGATCAGCGTGACAGGATAAACTGTGAGGGCTCGAAAGTCATCTCTGGGAACAGGTGCACAAAGTAGTAACATTTAGGTGCACAGGAAAAGATTCAGGTGCAAAGCATAAGAAAAGGAACAGCAGTTATCTCATGCGATCAGTGTGTCAACAAGACAAATTGGGCTTGAAAGTTGTTTTTGGGAAAAGGTGCACCTAACCTAAAGATTGAAGTGCACAGGAAAGGATTCAGGTACACAGCATAAGAAAAGTAAAATGTCAGCAAAACCTAATTACAAACCCAAACTGTCTTTCTTCGGAGCTTGAATCTAAAATTCTATTGCTAACTTTAAAATTTCAAACAAGTAATACCAAAAAAAATTTGTCATTTTCTTATGTGTCAATATGCTCAGTACCAGTGTACATTTAATTTAGTATCTTTACGTACATAGCCCTACACAAACATCTAGATGCACCAGTGCACCCACAGCTAAAAATTAGGTGCACATCTCCAATCTGGGGTGCACAAAAGTGCATAATAGTTAGGGATCTCCCTAAAGAATGGAACAGTGGCGCTAATTGTAGAGAAGATGCAAAGCTGAAGTTGTGTCTGGAAAAGGCAAAATGCAACAGCCCGCTCAAGACCTCCCCCTCGCGACACACATCCTATGCTTGGCACCCTCCCCCCAGCCTGCTCTATATTTCTGGGGAGATCCCTGCACATGCACCCAGCATTTCGAGCCCTGCATGCTATCAGCGTGACAAGACAAACAGGTCCACCCCCATGGTGTACTCCAGGGGAACATTAGGTCCACTAAATGGGAGGGGAGAGAGATGGAGACATAACAGAACTTTGATATCAAGTCATACAAAAAACCTGCAAGGAAACAAGTTACTAGCACACTGTTGGCATTGGCTGGTAATATCTCTTGGGCTTGTCTATCACAGTTTCTACTAGTAGAAAAACAGTAACTCACATGAAATCAAAGAACAATACAATTGCACACAAAATAATGCTGCGCCAACCACAGACATGCAAGGAGAACTGTTCTTTATGTTGGCTAGTGATACCGTTAATAAGCTTGTTCATCACAGCTTTTTTATTTGACTGTCAACTCAAAAACGTGATGATGATGATGGCTGTTTCTTTGCTTCTGAAGGTTGCCCACGGCATGTCAAATTCAAAAAGGTAGAAACACAGTAACTTACATCAAATCAAAAGAACACAATTACACAAAAAGGAATGTTGACCAGCCAACCCCAGACAAGGTAAACCTACCAACTAGATGATCTATATGTTCTAAACTCAACCATAAACCTTGTAAGCATCCATTGACTGTTCTTCTGCACATACATGTAGGTTAGTTTATGTCACTTCTGACCTAGTTTTGAAAGCCATTTTCAAGTCAGGTCAGGTCTACAAGGATAGAGCACAGTCCTCCACTGTTGACCTGATATTTGGAGATCAAACTACATAACATTATCATTAGACAATTTTGATAACTGAAATTTCTATGATGACAGCAATGCAGTTATGACTACTGCATAATTCACATTAGATGTGTTTTATTCAAATCAAAATCATTGTTTCATTAAGCATAAAGGGTTTATACCATCAGGTAAAGTTTGTACTCTACTATTACAATTATAATGTATGCAGTGGATGCAGTCTTGATCTTATGCAATATCATTAACATTAATCTCATTCATTTACACCAATCATTTTACAGTAAACATATCTTAAATCATTGATATAATGATATTATTGATGCTATCTATAAAAAACAGCTGAAATTCTACTGTAACAGTACTTTCTTTGGTTGAAATCTGTGCATAATTTTGATTTGGGGTAGCCGAGTGTGCGGGCAAAAAGATACAACAACACTGCAGAGGTTCTCAGTAGTCATTAGAACTAGAAATACCAGACTATGTCGACTAAGAGTACATTTTTTGTAGAAATCTATGCATATTCTTTTGAGACAGCCAAATTTGCGGGCAGAAAGATACGACATCACTGCAGAGGTTCTCATTCCTCATCAGCATCACCCGGCTTAATTAAATTAAGGCTTGGTGGGATGACATCAAGAGGAATTATGGCTGGGGTCTGTCAGGAACGATTTCCCCCAGCGAGCGGGAAATGAAATAATTGGGTTTTGATGGCCGAGGCGGGAGGGCACCGGGCAGGCGGCATTAATAATTCACCGGTGATGGATGGACGGAATTCGCGGCCAGCTTTGTTTCGCGCAGGATGGATGACGGGAAACGGGGAGAACGAAGGCGGGAACAATGGCGGCTTTGTCGGAGCGGGGGGAGCGGCGAGGGGCGAGCCATCAGCTCGGCACCCATCAAACACGTGGCGTTAATGGCGGGGAATGTCGCACATCAATAATGCAGCTTTGGCAATGGGATCACCATGGTGGCATGTCTCTTACACAGGTCGGCAAGTTTCACAACAAAGTGTCACTGGGACATGGGTAGGAACTGTAGAAGTATGGGGGAGGGGGGCATATAATGCAGATTTGGCAATGGGATCACCATGGTGGCATGTCTCTTACACACGTCGCCAAGTTTCACAACAAAGTGTCACTGGGACATGGGTAGGAACGGCAGAAGTGGGGGAGGGGGGCAAACTCACTTCAGGGGCATGGCTGGGAACTGTAGAAGCAAGGGGAGGGGGCCTATAATGCAGATTTGGCAATGGCATCACCATGGTGGCATGTGGTTAGTACAGGTCGGCAAGCCTCCCAACAAAGTGTCACCGTGAGGGACTCAGCTAGCAACTACAGAAGTGTGGGGGAGTGTGAATGGGAACCTGACTTTGGTTGGGGAGATAAGGCAGTGTAAGGAGAGGGTTGGCCTCCGCCTTCCAATACCGTGTCCATATCCGCTTTACCACACACTGCCTCAAAAAAGGGTATTAGACTTTATGTCTTTATTGTCTTTATTGA
The DNA here is from genome assembly GCF_035083965.1 of Branchiostoma lanceolatum. NCBI lineage: Eukaryota > Metazoa > Chordata > Leptocardii > Amphioxiformes > Branchiostomatidae > Branchiostoma > Branchiostoma lanceolatum. Next base: position 15,619,178 of record NC_089738.1, on the reverse strand, counting down.
AGAAAATCCATTAGTGGTGTGCCCTAAGGCACACCACTAGTCTTCCTGGACTTCTTAACATCATACAATACAACATCAAAATGACAATACATGCATTGACGATAACAACATAACAACATTCAATATTTACATTAATTACAGATAGCTGATTACATGTCATTTAAAAAACTATCTAATTGAAATTGATTCAGGAATCTACTTAAAATTAGAGGTCCTTCCTTAATTGAGTAAAATCATTTGCGATACAATGCCATTTACTTATGAATCAGTTCTACACTTTATAACAAGTGCTCACAGATTCTGGCTTTAAAAGTACGAGCAGAAAGGGTGGTCTGTAGCTCTACCGGGAGCTGGTTCCACGTTGCGACAGCCCTGTACATAAAAGTCTTCTTTAATGCATTTGTCTTAGGTTTGTCTAGTCTAAAAGTTGGCTTTGAAGCAAATCGTGTTCTGTGCGTGTGCTGCTTGTTGACAGAAAGCAGTCTACTCGCAAGACACTCAGGTTCATTAGTGAAGACAATCCTTCTAAAAGTAGTCATAGTGTTCAGTGATAGTCTAGTGTGTACAGGTTTCCACAGTGGTTTCAACTGAAGCAAACGTGAAGCCTTATTTTGCACTATTTGTAGGGACTTGATATTTCTCTTTGTGGTGCATGACCAGACAGGGCTACAGTAGTCCATGTATGTCAATGTCAGGCATTCAATCACCGTTTTTAAGATTGTCTGGTCCATGTATGTAGCACATCTTCTGATCATTCCAAGGGACTTGGCCATTTTCTTTGAGGTTGTCCTCGTGTGAGTATTCCAAGTGAGACGTTCATCGACAGTTGTACCAAGTAGTTTTACCTCCGGGACTTGTTCAATACGTTTGCCATCAACAGTTAGGTTGAGTGTCGGTCTTGCCAGCAGTTTGGGTACACTCCCAAAAACCATACATTTTGTTTTGTTTTTGTTTAGGAAAAGCTTGTTCGTTTTAACCCAGTTGCAGATGTTGCTCACCTCTCTTTGTAGTTTACATGAAATTGTGTCAATTGAAGGGTCGCAGGTGTAGGCTGAGGTGTCGTCAGCATACATGTCTGCTGTGGCCTGTGCTGTGGCAAGCGGCAGGTCGTTTGTGTAAATCGTGAAAAGAAGGGGCCCTAAACAGCTCCCTTGAGGAACGCCGCAAGGTAACTCCACAAAAGAAGAGTTTGTCCCATTGATGTGTACACATTGCTCCCTGCCTATCAGGTAGCTTGCCATCCATTCTGTTGTGGATTCACTGAAACCATAGCATCCTAGTTTCTGAAGTAGACAACTGTGGTCGACTAGGTCAAAGGCAGCAGAAAAGTCCAAGAAAATAGCACCTACCAAGTTTCCCTGATCAATATTGCGATACCAATCATCCACCATGTGCAGCAGTGCAGTGCAAGTTGAATGGTTTTTCCTGTACGCGTGTTGGTGACTGGACATTAGTGAGTTCTGCTGAAAGTAATCTGAGATTTGTTTACTGACGATGCGCTCCATAATCTTGCTGGTAGCAGAGAGAAGACTGATTGGCCTGCTATTTGAACCACAGAAGGATGCTGTCGTTGACTTTGGAATGGGTACGACCTTGGCTTTCTTCCATTCCCTTGGATAGACTGAGGTAGTCATAGACAAGTTGATGATGTAACAGAGAGGGATGGAAACGTGCTTCGCTGCAAGCCTCAGAAGTTTGTTATCCATGTTATCTAGGCCTGTTGATTTTCCTTCTGGAAGAGACAGGAGGAGTTTGTACACTTCGTCAATATCAACTTGCTTAAGTTCAAAACTGCAGTCTTCTTTACCAGCCATGATCTTCCTTTCAATCAAGTGAAGTAAGGTATCATCAGTTTGTAGATTCATTTGTTGCCGTAAGGTGTTGACTTTGTTCAGGAAAAAGGTATTGAAATGTTCAGCAATGTCCTTTGCTTTCGTAAGGTAGACGCCATCTTGTTCAACTACACCAGATGAGATTTTAGAACCTTTTCCCAGGATGCCGTTTAATGTTTTCCACATTGCTTTGGGGTCGTTTTTGTTCTCTGCCAATTTTGCTTTAAAGTATGCCGCCTTCTTCTTCCTGTTGAGCTTCACAGCTGCGTTTCGGAGCTTCTTGTAGACCTCAGTGTCGGACTGGAGACCAGAAGCGACGGATTCTCTCCTCGCATCATCCCGAAGTTGCATCAGTTCCCTGAGCTCTTCGTCCAGCCATGCCACTGGGTTCGACTTAGATGTACGCTTTTTCATCGGAGCATGATGGTCAGCTATGTTATTGAACATAAGGCTGCACCAAGTAATTTTTATGGATGACGTCCGCGCGCGCATTGATTTTGGTCTGTCCCCAGAAAAAAACACAAGAAATTCCGCTTCCTGTAACTATGACCAAAGAGTTACGACAGTGCCGCAAATCACGTAAGATTAACGTAAAACTCGTCACGCGAAAGCCCAAGGCGATTGGCAGGATCATCCTGTCAGCAGTAGAAATTTTTGCATTGCTGACAGGATCATCCTGTCAGCAGTAGAAAACATTGCACTGCTGACAGGATGATCCTGACAGCAGTGCAATTTTTTTACTGCTGACAGGATGATCCTGTCAGTAGTGCACATTTTTCAACTGCTGACAGGATTTTTTTTAATCGTTGGCATATACTACTGTACTATGTCCAGATAACCCCAACCCTAGGCCTACCTAACCCGGAATTTAGTCTAGAATACTGTAGACTGTTGTTGGGCCGGGCGTAATAGACCGGGCGCTCTACGGGGCGGTGATATGCGCCGTTTTGAGTATCAAGACATGGTCACGGAAAAAGTCAATAGTAAAGTCAAAACTGGTCAGATCAAGCATATAAGTATGTCATGTGGGTTCGGTCGCTACATATGTGAGCATAAAAGTGAAAAAGAGCGGCAACGTTGTTGTTGATTGGTACGCTCTCGATGTCGGTCAGGGAGAGCTGACGTTCGCGCAACTGTACGAGAGACTTGTAGCGTCGAGCCAGTGAGTTTCGGCCGTACAATTTTAAGCAAGTCTTGTCAAGTTCAGCTACAGTGCATTTCTTCTGCAATGACGAGAAGATCGGGAGAGGCATTGAAGTTTACTCCGGCCTGCAGGTGGGGCGCAGGCAACCAAGCAGTTTGGGTGTTTCATCCGCATGGAGGTCGACAATACAGCTGCCGCAACTGAAGCTCGTAGGCCCAAGGAGGTTTAAATAGGATTTAACCTCCTTGGTAGGCCCAAGTCTGTTTTTGAGGTATGAAAAGTTCCGTTCTTTAGTCTGTTTTGGATCAAGTACCATGTACGAAAAATTATATTCTGGGAACGGGGAGTGTAAGATGAATGCATTCATGTATTCTGCATGGATAATGATCATTTATTCGTTTCTGGTTATTTATACTTGTTGGGGAAATATGTGTTTTTTTTATTTCTATCATTTTGGTCCATATTTGGCTCTTGAATAATTGCTATTATTCATTAGGATTTCTAAAGCATAGGTAGAAATGTAGTAATGCATGCGAAGAGTTAACCAGCAACTAATTTTGCCTTTTTTCATATACTATATGTTTCTGCAGGCAAAATTAATAGGATATGGAAAGAAACAGGACAGGACAACAACTGCTGTTCAACTTCAACTGATTTATTAAAATTATTGCTATTTTCATGATGAATGAAATAATTGTTAGTTGTTACACTGTGCTCTCTTATTCAATTTGTGTCCTAACATGTGTCGTCGACTCTTATATTTCAAATCTAGGCATCTTGTTTTTTTCGGCCCTTCTTGGTTTTTTTTCGCGCTCTCGCATTAGATTCAGGGTGTCCAAATGACGTCATCCATAAAAATTACTTGGTGCAGCCTAACTGTGAAAACATGTAGGGCATCATCAACGTCTTCTTCGTCCTGTACAAGGTACCAAGGAGCCACTTCAATGTCTGTCAAGTAATCTTCTGGGCTGAACTTTCTGTAAGTCCGTCGGTGTACTACCTTTGCCTGTGCTTTGGGCACTTTTGTGTTTCTTGTAATGTAAATTATATTGTGGTCTGAGAAGCCCACAGGGGCAGATTTGGCTGGTGAGCATCTGTCTTTGCTGTTTGTAAAAATCAGGTCAATGCAGGTTGCAGTTTGTTGGTTATTCTTGTTTACACCAATTCTTGTGGGTGTTTTCACCACTTGAAACAGGTTACAACTTGTTGCTATGGTTGCTAAGTGTTCCCTCATAGGACACAGTTGGTTTGACCAATCTATGTTCATGTCTCCCATAACAAGGACTTCTGTGTTGGCATCAGTAGCACTATCAATAGACCTAATTTTATTTACCATTTCTTTATACCTGGATTATTTCAGACTCTTTTTATGACATCAAACTAAAAATTTGTGCATTAGAATGGCAAGGGTTTGTAAACTTAAAGGCAGACATAGAACCAACGACATTAAGTCCAATCCTACTCTCATTTCTTCTATCAAAACAGTTTGGTACACGCCAAATGACGTAATACTGACAGACTAGTAATACCAGAAGGGGTGGCTAAGATGGAAACTTTTATGATCTCTCTTCCCTTCTAGATGTTGGACCTTACCTTGAGTCTTTTGTTTCTCCTCTTCCTTCTTTATCTGGTCGCTCACTACAGCGGACTCTAATGCCTGCTTAAGCTGCTGCTTCACTCTCTCTGGTGCTGTCTGCAGGGGAAATTACAAACAAAAAAATAATATAATTATCATGGAAGCTCATCTGTGCATACCTAAGTTTAGCAATGTACTTAAAAAAACATAATTCCAAACAAAAGTTATGAAAAATAAATTCAAGCTAAGGAGAACTATAAGATACCCAACAGCTTTCATTTATTTTGGATGCTATCCATGGTACTGAACAGCTTTCATATATCTAGGATAATACCTAGCTATACGAACTATGTTTGGGACCATAGATAATATCTTAAATACATGAAAGCTGTTCAGTACGGTAACCGTGGATAATATCTAAATACATGAAAGCTGTTGTTCAGTACCATGGAAAGTATCTTAAATACATGAAAGCTGTTCAGTACCATGAATAATACTTACATACATGAAAGCTGTTGCTCAGTACCATGGAAAGTATCTTAAATACATGAAAGCTGTTCAGTACCATGAATAATACTTACATACATGAATGCTGTTGCTCAGTACCATGGATAATACATGTACATAAATACACAAAAGCTGTTGTTCGGTACCATAGATAGTATGTTTAATACCATGGATAATTAAGATATTATCCATGACACTGAACAGCTTTCACATATTACCCTCATATGAAGTTGGTATTGAACAGTGTTCAGTTTCCATGTAATCTGGGTCAAATAGTTGTGGCTGGGATTTTTTTAACTCTGCTCTCTCCTTGAAGGAAGAGGAACGTTAAAACCCTCGGACACTCCTACCCCACTCGACCAAAAACTCTGCTTAGAGAATACCTAAACCTCTGTACCTGTAACTTATGTTACATTTAGGTACACAGCCCGTGAATCTGAACAGTCTAATCACGATCATGACTACTGTAGCGAACAACATTTAATGTAATCAGCATCATGCTTGCGGTGTTGTACAACATCTCATCTTAACAAGATCAGGAATGTTACTGAACAGCATTCGTGTCACTGTTGTTTTGTTACATTGACCATGTCCAATACTCCGACTATGCACCTTTTTACGATCAGTTCTTATCTTAAGCATCAATTATTCAAAATCAAGTGAACCGGACTTGCTGACACTAATGTGTGCATTGAGATGTGAATTACATTGTTCCACAAAATTGCATCCATTATGATATTTTTGGTACAAACTGCGGTAAAAGTTATATACTGTAATATGATATATTGTATTTGTTTAGATTTTACTTGCAAAACAAGTATCTATTTTGATACTGGTCATCATGAGAAAAGATCTGATATGATTTGGTCCTCTGCCACTTGGTTAAAATCATTCCTACACCTTCTGGTGTATGGCAGTGCCCATCTCCATTTCTAACCTATAGAGGGGTGAACAGTGGTGTATGTTTAACTACTTAAGAGCAAATGTCTGTAAGGATCAAACAATGGTGGCAGGGGTCAAAAAATCGATTCGGCTCATATTTTGCACAGTGATAGTACTTGGTCCACTATCCCTCAAAATAGCTTTCTTTTTGCTCAACATCGATTGTTGCCATGGCAACGGGCCAAACAAGTTTTGGGGCCATTTTCCCTGATTTGGGTATGTCAAAAACATGAAAATTGGCTCAATTTAGGACATGATTACGAGCAGATGCTTGAATTTAACGGGAAAACAAAAACTGGGCTAACAAGAGCAACTATTCAGCTTTATAAGAATAGCTTTGAAGTTTTCAGAAATTCAAGTTGAAGTGCTTGGGCAACCTCAAAACAATACAGTGTTTGTGGCTTGTGAAAAAAGGTAATTTTGTCCCAACTTTGAAACGCTGTAAGTCCAAAAGTGGTGTTTTGTTTTGCTTCAAATTTACATCATATATACATCCAAGTTATAGCTATCATGTATCAGTTTTCAAATTTTGGTATCTTTTTTGGTTGTCACGTAACTGTCCTCAGAAGTAGGTCATTTTCTATGTTTGACGAAAAATATGATATTGGGCCATATTTCAAGCCCAACATATGGCAAAGTAAAGAAGTGATCTGGTTTAAATTCATGTCAAAGGTAACCCTATGTGTGTTCTATCAAATGAATGGTTGCAAAGGTTGGTGTTTTGTATCGTTGCTGTGTACTTGTCCCTAAAAGTAGGCCATATTTTCGACATATGCGGAAATCAACATTTTGGGCTAACTTTGAAGCCCTGAAGATGTCAAAGTAGGATTTTTTTTCCATTCAATCTTTAATCAGAAGTACCCCTGTGTATTGCCTATCAAATGACTGGTTACAAAGGTTGGTGTCTTGTTTTGTTGCCATGGACTAGTCCCTAAAAGTAGGCCATATTTTTGGCATGTGTGGAAATTGATATTTTTGGTTATGTTTGAAGCTCTGAAGATGTCAAAGTGGGATGTTTTTTCAATTAAATCTTTTATCAGAAGTACCCCTGTGTATTGTCTACCAAATGAATGCCTGCAAAGGTTGGTGTCTTGTTTTGTTGCCGTGTACTTGTCCCTAAAAATAGGCCATATTTTTGACATATGCGTAAATCAACATTCTTGGCTAACTTTGAAGCCCTGAAGATGTCAAAGTAGGATGTTTTTTTCAACTCAGTTTTTTATCCGAAGTACCCCTGTGTATAGTCTATTAAATGAATGGTTGCAAAGGTTGGTGTCTTGCTTCGTTGTAGTGTACTTGTCCTTAAAAGGAGGCCATATTTTGGGCATGTGTGGAAATTGATATTTTGGGCTATGTTTGAAGCTCTATAATGTCAAAGTAGGATGTTTTTTTTTCCAATTCAATCCTTTATCAGAAGTACCCCTGTGTATTTTCTATAAAATGAATGCCTGCAAAGGTTGGTGTTATGTTTTGTTGTCGTAGAATTGTCCCTTAGAGTAGGCCATACTTGGCATATATACAGAAACTAGCACTTTTTGGCTAACTTTGTAGCCCTGAAAATGTCAAAATAAGATATGTTTTCAATTCCATCACCAGAAGTACCCCTGTGTATTGTCTATCATATGAATAGTTTCAAAAGGTTGGTATATTGTCTCGTTGCAGTGTACTTGTCCCTGAACGCACATTTAGGTCATATTTCGGAAATAAGCGATTCAAAGGAAGCAAAATCAAAACATATATATGTACACACATATATATATTCCTTGAATGTGTAAACAATGTCCATATCTTTTAATGCAGTAGCATGTTTTTGTTACAAGTTTCTCCCTCTGCACACAAAGATGAGGGAAGATCCACTACTCTCTGCGAGCTGGGTAAAATACTTATGTGATCCTCACTAGGAGAGAAATGATAAATATTTTTCACTGTCTAACTTTGTAATGATTAGGCCACAGCAAGTAAATTTTATGGATGACATCCTCCGCAGACTCCAAAATTAATGAGATAGGGCGAAAAAAAAACAAGGCGGGCCAAAAAAAACAAGATTCCTATATTTTCAAATTTTGAGATCATAAGTCTTGGTAAACAAGAATTGAGGCGACGAAATATGATATCATGACCAACAGGTCTTTTATTCCTGTATTCAACCAATGAGGTTTCAATATAAAACCTCCTTGATTTAATGTAAACATGTCCTTGTAGATATGTATACATCTCAATAGACTAACTACAACAAATGCAGAAAAGATCTTGTTGTACTGTACCATCATCTGAAGCAACTACACTGGGTATCCATATGCAATGAAACACCATGTGTATACAGCTCAATTAACTAGACCCCCCCCCCCCCCCCATTATTTATATAATGTCCTTGCTATAACAAATGCAGAACACAGCTTGTTATTATACCATCATGGGCAGGAACTACACTGGGTATTCATATGCAATGAAACACCTTAGACTGTCAACGTTTACAACATATTTGCCAATTTTTGGCATGTTGACCACCGTCGGAGGGCAATGAAATTTCTTGTTTTTTATTTCGAAATCAGGCGAAAATTAATGAGCGCGCTGATGTCATCCATAAAAATTACTTGCTGTGGCCTTAGTAAAATTCACTGCATCAACGTTACATGTTGTGTCTCTTACGAGCACAGAGAGAACCAAACTTCGCCTCTTCTGACCTACATACTGGAGTTCTCAAGTTTCTCAGCCTAGGGCACGATGATAAGGGGAGATCCGCTATGCTCTAGTAGGTATGGGGTAAAATCAGTAAAACTCTTAGGTAATACTTTTTGAAAGACAATACATAGTATAACTTCTTCAAGAACTTGGGTTTAGAAATTACTGCATGTTAATTTCCAAATATGTCGAAAATATGACCTACTTTTAGGGACAAGTACACAGCAACGAAACAAGACACCAACATTTGCAGGCATTCATTTGATAGACAATACACAGGGGTACATTTGATAAAAGATTGAATTGAAAAAAACATCCTACTTTGACATCTTCAGGGCTTCAAAGTTAGCCAAAAATGTTGATTTACGCATATGTCCAAAATATGGCCTACTTTTAGGGACAAGTACACGACAACAAAACAAGACACCAACCTTTGCAGGCATTCATTTGGTAGACAATACACAGGGGTACTTCTGATAAAAGATTTAATTGAAAAAACATCCCTCTTTGACATCTTCAGAGCTTCAATCATAGCCCAAAATATCAATTTCCACACATGCCCAAAATATGGCCTACTTTTAGGGACAAGTCCATGGCAACAAAACAAGACACCAACCTTTGAAACCATTCATTTGAAAGACAATACACAGGGGTACTTCTGATACTTCTGAAAAAGATTGAGTTGAAAAAAACATCCCACTTTGACATTTTCAGAGCTTCAAACATAGCCCAAAATATCAATTTCCACACATGCCAAAAATATGGCCTACTTTTAGGGACTAGTCCATGGCAACAAAACAAGACACCAACCTTTGCAACCAGTCATTTGATAGGCAATACATAGGGGTACCTCTGATTAAAGATTGAATCGAAAAAACATCCTACTTTGACATCTTCAGGGCTTCAAAGTTAGCCCAAAATGTTGATTTCCGCATATGTCGAAAATATGGCCTACTTTTAGGGACAAGTACACAGCAACGATACAAGACATCAACCTTTGCAACCATTCATTTGATAGAACACGCATAGGGTTACCATTGACATGAATTTAAACCAGATCACTTCTTTACTTTGCCATATATTGGGCTTGAAATATGGCCCAACATCATATTTTTGGTCAAACATAAAATATGGCCTACTTCTGAGGACAGTTATGTTACAACCAAAAAAGATACCAAAATTTGAAAACTGATACATGATAGCTACAACTTGGATGTATATATGATGTAAATTTGAAGCAAAACAAAACACCACTTTTGGACTTACAGCGTTTCAAAGTTGGGACAAAATTACCTTTTTTCACAAGCCACAAACACTGTATTGTTTTGAGGTTGCCCAAGCACTTCAACTTGAATTTCTGAAAACTTCAAAGCTATTCTTATAAAGCTGAATAGTTGCTCTTGTTAGCCCAGTTTTTGTTTTCCCGTTAAATTCAAGCATCTGCTCGTAATCATGTCCTAAATTGAGCCAATTTTCATGTTTTTGACATACCCAAATCAGGGAAAATGGCCCCAAAACTTGTTTGGCCCGTTGCCATGGCAACAATCGGTGTTGAGCAAAAAGAAAGCTATTTTGAGGGATAGTGGGCCAAGTACTATCACTGTGCAAAATATGAGCCGAATCGATTTTTTGACCCCTGCCACCATTGTTTGATCCTTACAGACATTTGCTCTTAAAGACTCTTTCCCATAAGTGCTGAGTGCTAAGAAGAGAATTTAGCCATTGCACTACATGTACTATCAAAAGATTGAAAATACCTTCAATCTACAATTATAATGTATATCTATTTTACACAATCAGCAACAACTCTGCTCACATAGATAACAGTCTTCAATCTTATTTGCCTGATCTGCCCTACATCAAGGCTGGCCTGCCCTGTCTGTCAGGGTTCCCGTGTGACCAGGGTATGGTAATTGCTTAATTGAATTATGTCATTAATGCAATTATACTAATGGCTTGATGAGGCATACATTATATCAACAGCCGGCAGTCACCATTTTGATCGTAGAGATATTTCCTATAAGGAAAACTTCAACTTCTTCTGATGACGCATAGCAAGAGTCCTCCTAAGACATCCCAGAGTAAAGTCTTTACCAGGAAAATCAGATAGGGGGTATCTTGTACCTGGAGACAGGAGATGGTGCTCAGAATAATTGGCTGAGGCCATAACCTGATTACACTAATAGCTGATGGACTCCCCACTGTAGTCCCAGGGGGACAATGAGGAAGTGTGCAGTACTTCTTTCAACTTCATCGGTTTGTATAATTCTGCTGCCAAAAGTCTCAAACTTCCGAAAGGATTTTAGAAAGATATTTTAGTTGTATTATCATGGTATTGTTGTTTTTAGATCATACATCTGTCAACTGGGGAAATATAAGCTATCTGGAAACAAGCATAATACTATAGACTAGCAAAATCAAGATTCAGAATCTACTTAAGCACCTTAAACGACTGTGAACTAGTGCCAGTTTGGAAGAATTAGTGCAGAGTAACACATTGCATGTTAAGATTGCGTGGCATGCTGGCCTGGAGGTTACTGATGTTGGCTTGCAATCTAAAGGTTCTGGGTTTGAATCCCTAGTGGTTTCTAATGTTGTGCCCTTGGGAAAGGCACTTTACACCAATTTCCTCACTCGATTTAGGCAAAAATGAGTACCTAGCTTTGCAACTCCCAATGGATGGGATGTATGTCCTCCTGCGTTTGAGGAGTGCCCCACCTTGAGCATGCTAAAGAACCCACCACACTTATCGATAACAGTAGAGGTCCAACCTGGTGTGAACGGATCAACCCTATCAGTTTGGTCTTACACAGCTTGCACTTGACGTGCAAAACTGGTGTGTGCATGATAAGATTTCAGTGTAGCACGGTAACTTTACATTTTGAGGGTAGGGTTGTCGACAAACTGAAGGTTCTGAGTTCGAATCACTAGCGGGTCCCAATGTTGGGCCCGAGCCGCCTTTCTGGTTGTGCAAAACAAACAGTGTAAGTGCGGTGAGAAACATCTGACTAATTCCAGCTCTGATGTAATTTTCAGACCATCGCAGTTGTGACAAGGACTTGGACAAGTGGCGGTATCAGCATTCCGCCACAAATATAATGTCATTACCACAATCTGGGCAGGCCCAGAGTTCACCAAGGAGCAATGATCCACCATTTGTTTGGAGGGAATGTGATAAAACTAACCTAATTTCTGTCATCGGAGAATGATAGGGGGTGTGATCGCCTGGGCCAAATGGTGGGAAACACTCTTGCCACAACTTTAATTGCCCGATCACACTCTAATTGATTTGATTAACTCACACCATTAATTAGATTATTCCATTAGAATAACATGATTCAGAAATTAGGCTGCCACCGGATCTTCTGATGGAGGTCACACTCTTCTGCAATCAACTTGGGAGATCTGGAGTTTGATAGGGACAAGATAAAGTTGGCAACTAAGAAACACCTACATGATTGTGTATCCTCTACTCTCAAAGTTTGCTTTTGAATTCGAAGTTCTTTTAGTTTTAGTTTTACAAAATTTAATATGTTTTCCTTTACACAACACTGTAATTCTGAGTGGGGACTTGGGAGATGTAGAGTTTAATAGGGACAAAAGTTGGCAACAAAGGAACACCTATCCAGTCAACTGTACCCTGACTAGTACCCTCTATAAATTTCTTTTAGAAGTTCTCCTTTATACAACACTGAAATTCTGCAATGTTGCATATGGCAGTTAAAGTATGATGTTCTCTGTGATTTCTTTATTTGATACAAAAGGATTTGGCCCAACATCTTGATGGTATTGCCTAGCTGTGTCTAAATTAGGTCATTACATTACAAACGATACACAGGGAATCTTCTACTAACAAGTGGTTTAAAAGGGTTAGAACAACTTTGCTCCTGTATACAGTGTAAAAGGAGAAGGGAGCTACACTACATGTGCTTCCCTATAAAAGCTAGCCAAAAGTAAAGCCGCCTTGCAATATCAGCTATTGAAAAAGCATTACCGTTCGAGTTCAACAGAAGACAGAAAGAAGCTACAGAGACAAACAATTAAAACTGAAGGTAATATCAGTTGGAAACTGAAGACTGCTATACTTGAAATCTAAACACAATCTTGACCATAGAACCTGAGTTATACCTCTAATTTGGAGACTTTACTTTGCAATCTTAATTGATAAAACTCGGTTCAAGCACGAAGTAACAAATAACCGGTCTAACTGCAGAAAAACTGTTCCTCACGCCAGGGTGGAAAGGAATGGCCCCTCGTTTCCAATCTCACACCAAAACTCGCACAAATTGAATATCTCCATTAAACCTCTATAAATTATGGTCAGGTCGCGACCCGGGGCCATGCCACTTCCATCAGCGTTTGGCTGCTCTCTCCGTGTGCGGTTGGACCATCCATCAGACCCGCCCGGTCCACTCTGCCCGCTCCTCCACTCCATCAATCACCCAGCCTCCTCCAGCCTACACTCCTCCCGGCTATCCATCACCGTCGCCATGGCAACAGTCAGCTGGCAAACCCTCCCCATCCATCACGGCCGCCATAATCACATTTCCGCAGAAACAATAACTTCGAGAGCGGGAAGCCCCGCAACTTTCTCTTCATCATGTCTGGGATGTGAGTGAAGGGTGGAATAAAATACCAACTCACAGACCTGCATGTACAGCTTAGTGACAGGTTCAAAGCAAGCAGGCTTTTTTCAATGAAGACATTTTTATTAGGACTACCAAAATATGCTACCAGTTGAAGTCAAGAAGCCCATGTACACAGATATATTGAACAGCCAAGGAATCATGAAGAGTGAAACAAAATACCAACCTCACAGACCTCCATGTACAGCTTAGTGACAGGTTCAAGGCAAGCAGGCTTTTTTCATTCCACCCAGGTTATAGGTATCTGATTTCAGTTCCTGAGGTAAATGACGGTGAAGGGAGAAGGATGGACATCACAATCTTTTGTACTTTCCATCGCAACGCCATGTCCAAGATACAGTGGATCAACCAACTGCCCTTGCATTACAGCACCGACAAGGCCATGCATGAAATTCCTGTACCTGTAAATTCACAGCCAAGGAATACAACCATCCAATACCAGAGTTACCCAATACAAGAACTTGGTACTAACTTAGTAACTAAGCAGTCCTGCAGAACTGTTGGCCGCTGTCCATCGTTCCTGAGGTAGAAGACGGTGGAAGGAGAGGGATGGGCTTTACATGCAACTTACAGCACCAGCAAGGCTAGGCATGGGATCCTATTACCAAAGTTACCCAATACAAGAACTTGGTACTAAGCAGTCCAGCAGAACTTTTGGCCGCTGTCCATCGTTCTGGACAGCCCGAATATGTCCCGCAAGATGTATAGCTGACCCCCATTATCCAATAAGCAGGCTTTTTTCAATGAAGACATTTTTATTAGGACTTCTAAAACATACTACCAAAATTACCCAATACAAGAACTTGGTACTGAGCAGTCCAACAGAAGTTTTGGCCGCTGTCCATGGTTCTGGACAGCCCACATATGTCCCATAAGATGTACAGCCGACCATGTCCTGACCCCCATTATCCAATAAGCAGGCTTTTTTCAATGAAGATATTTTCATTAGGACTTCTAAAATATGCTACCAAAATTACCCAATACAAGAACTTGGTATAAAGCAGTCCAACAGAAGTTTTGGCCGCTGTCCATCGTTCTGGACAGCCCACATATGTCCCGTAAGATGTACAGCTGACCATGTCCTCACCCCCACTATCCAATAAGCAGGCTTTTTTCAATGAAGACATGTTCATTAGGACTTCTAAAATATCTTACCAAAATTACCCAATACAACAACTTGGTTCTGAGCAGTCCAACAGAAGTTTTGGCCGCTGTCCATCGTTCTGGACAGCCCACATATGTCCCGTAAGATGTATAGCTGACCATGTCCTGACCCCCACTATCCGAACCCTGCCAAATGGGCAGCATATGTCCGCCCCACTTACCGTAATTGGGGAGTGGGAAACCATCACCTGTAGTCAGCATGGCTACAGCACCACCATCACCTCACCGGCCCTGGCACCCACCCAAAACACTTATCATGATTGGAAACCAGGAAATAATCTAGCAGCATGTTCCTGTCATGTCGTGGTGACAGCTGACAAATGGACAATGATGACTCCATTGTCGTTGAGTTGGAAATTAAGGGGCAAGCCTGGGGGCTAGTGGCAGAGGTACCGTGGCTAGATTTTGTAATGTTAAAGATACCATGATCTAGTTTTTTGGACTTGGATATAATTTATAAACAAATAATCTAACATCTTTCATCATGTTTCAATTTTTAGACTTGAAAAGGAATCTCTCTTTTTACTAAATCATCTAGCATTTCTACATGCTTAATCAAGAAGATTTTGAAGGGAACAGTTTTTAGACTTGAAAATAAATACTTTTTTAAGCTAAATACAAAAGTTCAGACATTTCATGGTGGTGTCAATTTGATGGTAACGTGAGAAAATTATTATCACATTCCCAGAAAGTTGCTACCACCAGACCATATCTCTAAAGGTTTCCAAAGTACATTGTAGGTTCCTCCTAGATCATAACATGGCAAAGATGTACTCTTGAGTGTATCTGTTTGACAGACATTGGTGTAACATACAATGTATATTGGATATCCAGTGGGTAGGTCCCTCCAAAGACTATAACTTGGCAAACACATGTACTTGAGTGTATCTGTTTGACAGACATGATTGGTATATACTATATATATATGCCATGTGCTATATTGGATATCCAGCGGGTATATGTAGGTTCCTCGTATAACTTGGCAAACATCATGTACTTGAGTGTATTAGTATCTTCTTGACAGATATTGGTATACATGTACCATGTGCTGCATAAGCTATCTAGCGGTTCCTCTGAGGTGTGGTTTATACCAGAGTGGATAGCCTTCACATACTTTCTTCCCACCATATTCGGGGTTCTCCTTGTCATCTGTCCTCTTACTTCTGTCTAACTGATGAGGGTCACCTGCAGGGCCCCTCTCTCTCCCACTAACTGCCATGTTTCCATTTGGGGGTTAAATGTTACGACCAGAACTCCGGATTCTTCATTCCCAGCCCGCGCCTCCATCCCGGGCGGGTGTCAGGCGGAGAGAGCCGGTGTCAGGTCTGACCGATGACTACCGTATGCGGGCCTACTGACCCTTCCCTCCAAACTGTCACTTTTCCATTAAGGGGTTAAACTTCACAGTGGAGCGTCATCACAGCATCCATTAGGTTAAACTTCGCGGTGGTGAGGCAGCGCCCCATCCATCAGAAGCAGACGCGCGGTGGAGAAGGACCACTAGTCCATTAGTAAGGCTAAGCTGGTGTTGGTAGTGCTTTGCTCTCGGGTTAGTGATGGGAAAAGAGCCAGCAGCTCGGCACTGAACTCCAGCACAGCCAGAACTACTAGTAGGGCTGCAGTGTACTGGTGTACTGTACCTGTACCTGTACCTGTAAAACTGATCCGGACCTAAACATCTGTACCTGAACAAACTAAAACACTGACTTAGTGGATTCATGTACTATTTTTTACACTACAGATAGGCAAATGCACTAGTCCATTAGTAAGGCTCTCGGGTTAGTGATGGGAACGAAGCCAGAAGGTTGGCACTGAACTCCAGCACTGCCAGAACTAGGACTGCAGTGTACTGGTACACATGTACTGTACCTACCTGTACCTGTAGCATTGTTAAGGTACGTGTCCATGACTGAATATCTAAACTATGTACCTACATGTACACGTATGTACCATTCTTAAAACTGAAGATACTGGACAGGTGACTAAATCTTTACATAGAATTCAAGCCCTACCAGATAAGACTGTGTACTGGTATAATGCACCTGTACAAGTAAAATTGATCCGTACCTAAACATCTAGTGTAACTGTATCAGAAGAAACTAAAACACAGGATACATGTGCCATTTTTAGATAGGTAAATCTGGTCTCAAGGATGACTAAATCTTGGCACAGAACTTAAACTTAAGCTACCTAAACAAATTAGTTACTGGTAGAAGTACAGGGGTTTATATATTATAGTTATTGGTAAGTTAATTATTAGTATGAAGCCAACTGCCTTTTTCTTAAATAAGAGACTTTACAGTACAGTCAAAAAAAGAGTATCTAATATTAAGTTCACAAGAACAATATTGTAGTAATTAACAATGGAAGCCAGATCACTGGGTGTGATGAGTTCCAAGTGAGAAGTAAAGAAAAAGAAAAAAAAATACAAAATTTACAGCAGATATAGGATCAGACTGACATGCCACATGCAATTTTCATTCATTGTGAGAGGAACACAATATGTTACACTTGCACTTAAGGAGTCAAGAAGTGAACGAGGAAGAAATATATCATCTTCTTAAGGTGATTCAGGAATGTCAATCACAGGTAAAACATTCCAGACTCTTTCACATACAGTTCAAAGTAAGAATGAAAAATACAATAAGTCAATCTCCAGCAATTCTACTGTATAATATCTCTTTGTGAGGAATGGGGATAGGTAGAAAGCTGGAGTGTGAATATCAGAGTTAACATTTTATCAAAATTCTTTATAGAGTCATCTAGCACATTGGTATACACTTCAGAAATAGTGAATAGCTTTTCCTACTTTTTTAATTGCTTTGGAGTTTCTTATAATTGTAGATCTGTAGGTCCGTACATCTTCATGCTTTAATGGGCTTTTCAGAGGGCTACATGTTTGTGTTTTTACAGCAAACAACAGAATCACACAAACAAAATCTGAGACACACACAAGTTGCTTGCAAAAAGTGTGCCATGCCAAGTTGTGGCAATCCTTCAATACTTCCTAGGAGACCTTTTGGACTCCGTATTTTCCACCCAAGACCCCGTCTCACTCTCCTCGTGCCATATGCTCCGCCATAAAGCCGAGATCCACAACCTATTATCCTGAGTGTCCACATTAAGTGCCATTTTGGTAAAAGCAAGTCATGCCCATAAACCTGGCATAGTGGCCCATCCCCGATGAACCTCGCAATGTGCCACGGCCGTTACACACAGCGCAGACTACACAAGCAGGCCTAGCCATGGCTTTCGTAGTGATACGGGAAGCGGCGCGGCTATAAATCTGCGCGCTCGGCCTGTATTACACGGCAGTAAAAGCTGGCAGGACAATAACCATTATGTTCTGGGTCTCTGTTCGCCGCCACCCATCAGTGCTACTGCCACGTGAAACAAGAGGGGTGTAACGTACCAGGACAATTGCCATTGACCCCCATTAGGCTGAATGGCTTTCTGTGTTACCACCCATAAAAGGGCTGTCCCCCAAATCCGGTCGTTGGGCGGGATGTGGATTTAAGTCGGGATGAATGAGAAGGGAGGGAGGGGGGATCAGCACAGATGCTGGAACATTAACACAACTGCCACAGACTCTATTAAACCGAGAGCTCCCTTCAAACTCCATCACCATTCATTAGAACACCTTCTTAACTTGTTTTTCTGCGGCTCTGCAGAAGACGTTTCAACCATCATAATCATCTGTCACGTAGCAGTACATTTGAAACGCCAATAAAACATAGAAATGCAATAACTGAAATAGCCTTCATTTATCAGGTTCATCCAACATAAACTCCAATGTGATGGCCATTATCATAATGGACCAAACCTAGAAACTGCTGCAACAGTTTGTAGTGCATAGTAAACTGATTGGACATTGTACAAATGTACACATAAGCACTTCACTTGGACCGTATTCATTAAAAAGTGATGATTTCAATGGTTGTAAAACAGTCATGATAATGAAGAGAAAAGGAGGTGAGATTTGTGTTTATGTCATGGTCAGCTTCCTATGACAATAAAAAAAATCTATGACAGCAAAGTAAAAGAATGCCAATACACCTACATTATAAAACCAACATTATGCCCATATTTCAAGCCACTGTTGTCTCCGTAGTGATAGGACAAACGGAAACTCAAATCAAAGTGGAAATGTATATAAAAACACTTGATGTCACAAACTAAGTTTCAGATAATGTGATGTCATATTGTGGCCATGGCATTCCAAGGCTTCCTGAAGGTCAAGTCATGGTCAGTCAAAGACACTGGCCACCTGAGCCCTGGCATGGCAAGTATAAGTAGACAGTGGTCAATCTAGATTTTCCTTCTTTGGCAGAATTTGCGCGTAATGTAGAAAGTATGAGAGCAAAGTGCCCCTGTTTAGAAACCTCTCTTAACAAGTGTTGCATAAAGTCTTCATTTTAAATCATCTGATTTCTTTCAAGACTTGAAATTTTCTTAAAATCATATGATATAAAGTACTTGGTTACATTTATAGCATAAATATAAAAAATAAGAATATTGTTCTTGGTGGTAAATGTGCAATTCTTGGCACATTGGCACACCAAATCAGGTTGTGTGTTCTGATCAGTGTTAGAACATACTTAAGATAATGGATAACTAGTCAAGAGGATCAGAGGGGATAAGTCCAACATAAAGTGAGGTAAGTCTAGTATAGTGCCTTACCAAAGGGCACAACATTGAGGCATGTCAGGGAATCAAACCCGGGACCTATTGACTCTAATAATAAGTGTGGGCTCGAATAAAATCCTAAACAGGGATATGCGGCTCCAGTGTCTTTTCTGAAGATGTGGTGTGAGTGTGTACGGTTGGCTTGAGGTTGCCCACTACAACTACCAAAGACTCTAATAATAATCATTACACCACAGTGACCATACAACACCAGATTATAGCATAAAGGCAAAGAAATCAATATTTTACCAGATCGTCCTCCTTCCCAGCAGCCTCCTTGTCTGCCTGGCTTCTACTGCTGGATGCTTCTCTTGACCGCGAGCGGCGCTTGGACGACCCCCTCGACTTGGAGTGGGAACGGGACCGACGTCTCGAGGAACCACGCGAACGTGAGCGAGAGCGCCGTTTGTGCTTCTTCTCCCTGTACAAGGGTAGGAAATGATTACATTTTCCAGGGCTCAAAATTCATTTTGGGGAATCTAACTGGGATCCTAACTGGTGCATCTAACCTGAAAATTTAGGCGCACATTAAGAATTTTGGGTGCACAACATGAAATAAAATAGAATTTCAGCAAAAAGTATTTATAAACCCTACTGCCTCTCTTGAAATTAAGAACTTCAATCTAGATTCTATTGCTAACTTTGAAATCTTAAACTAGTAATTCATCAAATAAATTACAACAAAAGTTTTATTGCTTTTTCTGATACTGTACTTGACTTTAATTTTTAAAGAATATTTTGTATACTAGTGTGCAATATACCTTTTACCACATAGCTTACACAAATATCCAGGTGCACTGGTGCACCCACAGGCAAAATTAAGTGCACAGATCCAATTTTGGATCACAACAATGCACATATGGACATAACAAGTCTTCTGTACAGAGCTGTCAATCTCTAAATTATGAAAATTTTCAGACAACTATACTAGTAGTTACTTCATCATAATCTACTGTGTATCATCATTTTTTCATTTCCATTTTAAGATGGTTCATACATGAAGTTATCACTGTTCAATTATGACAAAGAAAGAGGCTCACTTGTGAGATTTCTTTGATTTGCCCCTTGATGATGACTTCGACCTTGACCTGTGTCTCCGTGACGACGACCTTGATCTAGACCTTCGTCTCCGTGAAGAGGACTTGGATCGTGACCTACGTTTTCTGTGATGATCACTGGATGCACTCCTAACAATGGAGGACATACAAAACAGGGTCTGTAATGTGCAGTCATGCAGCTTAACCAATATCAAAAGTGGCAGTGTTGAAAAGTGATTGTCTTAGAAATTAGATACGAATTCCATTGCATGCTAGGAGATGCAGGACACTATGGGTTATACTCTCCAAGCAGATAGTTGTGTTGCAAATCTAAATAAAGTTGCAACACCAAACACAAATTGGAATCAGAATCGAACTAATAGTTACTAATTAATGCCCAACTTTCATCAGCCTCGAAAATCAATCTTTTTCATTTGTCTGTAGACTTACAGTCTTTAAAATTTCTAACTTGCTTTGTCATTCTTTGCACGAAACTGAAAGTTGAAAATGCAAGTTATTTCATACCCTTACCAGGGATCTCCCCAGAAATATAGAGCAGGATGGGGGGGAGGGTGCCAGGCACAGTATACGTGTGGTGAGGGGGTAGGTCTAGAGGGGGACGCACACCTCTCAAAAGGAGAGCAGCTATCGCATTTTACCTTTTTCAGACATAATGGATGTCATTTCCTGCAACTTCAGCTTTACATCTGAAATTTCTACTCTCACCTCTCAAATAGAAGTACCCCCTGGAATAGAAGTACCCCCCGGACAAATTTTCAAAATGTAATATAAGTACCCCCTGGAATAAAAGTACCCCCCGGAAAATTTCAAAAATCGACAGTCGAGGCTAGGTAAACTGTGTCCATACATGTACAACTGTCACTGTCAGAGGGAAATAAGATAATAAGCAGGTAGGGAACTTATATTTAGTCAATTATGCCATACCTATTAAGTATATAGATATTGAACAGAATAACTGTCCATAGCTTGTTTAAATCATGATGATCTTCCTCGCCTCTTCATAAAATATAATAGTAATATTGAAAAATTGGGCATAGGTTCCCAGCTATGACCCCTAACCGGGGGCCACGGTGCTTTCAAATTCAACAAGTGAAAATGTACATGATACATGCTTTTTCTACTTGGAACTTGAAGCAAGTGATCAAAGAAAATTGTTATATCATTTTATTATGACTGACAATCAGTGACATATAACAAAAATCATCAGAGTACTTTTAAAAGTTAAATGTACCTGATCATATTTTCTAAAGACATCAACCACAAAAAAACACAAATATGAACACAGTCCTTCCACAGAAGAAATATGTCTATAAACTTTTGCTCCATAGCGTCGAAAACAAAGTGAGACGCTCGGATTTCGAGTTCCCGGGGTAAATCCCACAATATTGAATAGAGATCGACTGTAAAAGTAGCTCAACGTCACAGACCGCACATACTAAGAAGTTACCCATTACGTGTTGACACTAGAAACCCGCGATGAACCGCCAAAATTGGGAAATTACGATTATTTTAAAAAAATGAACCCTCTGAAAATAAATATGGCGCTGTGTGTCTATCGTTGGCCAAAAAATATAATATTTCCATGCGTTTACGGCATCATTTTAAAGATCGGTATCCGCACTACGCAATAAGCTGCTAGTTTTACTGTCGCCATGCCTGAGAGTGGCGGCCATGTTTCGCGATTTCGCGCTGTTGTTTACCGAATCATATCTGACATATTTCTGCCGTTTTAGAGATTTTGTGGCCTCAAAACACATATCACAAGGGAAGTTAAGTTATGATTGTTGTTTTGACGTGTTACATGTCTTCTGCGAACAAATAGTTCTTCCGCCGCGCTGCCGATACTACGGATATAGTGGTCAGGAAATTTATTATTCCCTGCGTAGGCGAGCACCCTACTCCACACGTTTTTGATCAGCGTGCTTTGGTTTACGATGTAAACAGAGACTATCAAAGTTATTTATATGAAAATTGTATTTTAAAATGTCAATGTCGCGTCTTATTTTCCGATTTACTTTGTAGCGTCATAGCGATATCGACCGATATGTTACGAGTGCCGCCAGGATACTTTTCACATTAGGCCGTCAAAGCGGCGAGAAAATCAACGCCGGTAGGCCGAAAAATAGCGAATTACGAGCAAAAATACCGGGGAAATATGGGCAGAAAAACCTTAACTTACGATTTTAGAGGGATTCCTGGTTTGCAAAGCCTCAATTTTTAAAAAAATAATAAACGTACCGTCTAGAATAAGAACGTACAGGGTGGAACTATTGGCGAAAATAAATAAACGTACCGGTACGTTTATTTGAGAGGTGAGAGTAGTTTTGAGCAAAATTACAGGCTTTGCTGGGTGAAAATTGGAAAAAATACCCTAACTTGGAAAATCAACAGGATGGAGCTGGGATTAGAACAGGATGGAGGAGCGCCACTGTACCATTCTTTAGGGAGATCCCTGCTTACTACCATTCATAGAAAAACATTAACGTCTATAAAACTATAAACGTTACACATGTTTATACATATCCTAGAGATACCTGCTGCGGGATCTGGAGCGCTTCTTCTTGTCATGCTTACGACTGTGTTTTTTCCGATCGTCGTCAGAGGAGCTGGAACGAAATACTTCCGTGTTATAACATAATATTTTTGTGGAAAAATGAAGAACGCATGACTGTAGTACGTCACTATAAGTTTGTCAGAAAAGCTGTTGCAAGAGCTAAAATTTCCATAATATCTGTGAGCAGCTGATGTCACTGCGGTGTTAACATGATGGAAATAGCAGTCACATGAAACATTAGCTGATTCGGTTGCGCACAAATTATTTCGCGTATTGCAGCGCCCCCCTCCCCCTTACCTGTGCCGTTTCTTGGACCGTGAGCCGGATCTAGAGCGGCGCTTCCGTCTCCTCTTTTTCTTCTCATCCTCACTTTCGTAATCGGAGCGACCCATGGTTCTTATATACACATCTAAATACAGGAACAACACACTGTAAAGGCAAAGAGGCGCGAAAAAACGCACAAAGATCGATTCACTTTTTCATGGAGGCCGCCATCTTGGTTTGCTGAGGATGACGGGAGGTCACTGAAAGGTCATTGCCCAGGCTGAGGAAGGTCAGGAAAACAAAAGTTATCTCTCTGGCCATTTCCTGTCTAAAATTCAACTCTTAAGGGATCGTTTTGCTTCACGACCCGCTATTCTATCAATTAAGCCAGAAAACTCGCAATAAACTAAGGATATGATTGTCAACTCATACAATGAACGTGCCTTCGCACCCATGTTCGACCTGTCCTTGGTGCTGACGGGCCATCCACACAATAACTTTGGCAAGGATTGCACATGAATGGAGTCTTCTACATGACTCGGGGATTGGTCACAGTTAACACAATATTTTGAGGGCGTTGATGAACAAATCAAATGCTTCTATTATGTAACAAGTTACAGTTTGGCAGCGAAACCTATCAATATTCCAGAGAACGAAATCTTCTGGATAACGAAATCTTCCTATCATTGACATTTGTAGGCACACTTTGCGCCATCATCTAATATGTCTAGTGTGTAGATAACAGTACCAAAAGAAGAAAACTAGCCAAAGTCCCCACATTTTCTGAACAAATACAAGTGTCTAGGAAACGGTACAAAAAAACGTGCCAAAGTCGTCATTTTCTGTTAACAATAAATACATGCTAGTTGCATGTCCACAAACTGGAAGATTCTATACCTTCGTCTGGCATAATGATGTTGCTTTGTCATGCACTGGTTATCGTTATGCAATCTTATATGATTGGTTCAACCTGCCGTGTGAAGAAATCATCAATTCGTTTACTTAGAAAACCATCCAAATCTTACACTGAGAACCTGTAATATGTGTCTTTTGTTTTGCGTTAGATATACGAAAGTCCGCTTTATCTTTGGCGTCCCCTTGCGCTAAGACTAACTACTGAACACTATGCTCGCGGAGAATTAGCATACAGTTCCCTGACTCTATCTGAACGGCATATATGGTCTCTTCAAAGCTATTGAAAATGTTGTCATGAAATTAGAGCTGACAGGTATTTGATTCACCGCTAGCATCATCACTTCAAAAAGCTAACTCTGCATGTGACAATGCCACTCTACCACTAACGCCTTGCGTTAGTAATATTACAGAGACCACAGGCTGATTTCAATTGCTCCAAGTGTCACAATGAAGTGTTCCGAGGCGACACACCCCACGGCGCCCCCCTCCCCACCCCCTTGTACTCTCCCCATTTCTTACACGACTTTAATCCAAGCGTGTCCCTGTCACGTCTCGTCCACTTTCCAGTCACCTTCTGTTTTTGCCTTAATAAAAATGACTCCTTTCTCCACCCCAGGTCCACTCGCCGCTAATAACCTCCCCTTTGTGTTCTAATGAAACCCGTCTTCTCCCCCCCTCTCACTCAATCCATCCCCCGTCTGTTCCCAACCGCTCCTGGGGCGATAATGCACGATAATGACCCGGGCGTTATTGTGGGACACATTCTTGGTGTCAAGCCCAGGCTCCAGTCTCCTAACCACCGGGCTATAATCAGAACGGTCCGATCTCGCCATGACAGCGGGTTTGCCTGTAATCAACCCGCGATATTCTTCTATTCTCGCGCAATGGACCCGTTTCCACTCTGGCCCTTTCTACTCTAATGAAACTTTGCCATTGTTGTACCCCGGGTCCATTCTTCCGCCGGTTCTCTTGCAATCACGTCTGTAGTCTGGCTATTCAGGTCCTGTCAGAAGCACAATTAGAGTTAGCAAATTGTTGATTTGCCTCGCGCCGGGGACCGAGTCCCAAGACGCACGGGGCAGTCTACGGGGCATTGCGCCCGGGGGCATGCGGGCTGTGGGTGCGTGGTTCTATGTGTTTTCTTTTAATGCATATTTTAGGTGAGAAATTCTTTTTGTTGAACGTCAGTAAATGAACATCTGTGACACGTTTCAGCAATCTGTTGAAAAAGACATATTATTAGCCTAACAATTTAGAACTAAACCGCTTTTATTATTCATTTGGAGTACCATAAGTTATACAGGACAAAATACTTGAAAACAAATGTTCTGAGAGCAGATTGCCTTCATGATATGATTGAGGTAATGCTAGTTTTGGGGGCGCACGTAAAGTAGTTATTTGTGTTTCCATCCCCACAAGACTTTATCAAATGCCAGTTTTGATCTACAGTGCTGACTATATTCCGTTCCAATTGCGCTAAGCTCAGCAATGGTTTTATGTATTCAAAAACCAGCCTTTTAACCCTATCCTGTCCCCGGGGCACTTGTACTTGGCTCTTGATACTTGCACGTGCTGGCAAATGTCACTACGAATGAAAGTGTATGAACTGCGGCGTCATATTCCAAGCTTGATCGTCCAATTTTCATTTTGATGATGGCGAAATAAACACGGTGGTCATTTGGATTGGGTCCACCAAGATTTGGTTGACGTTGGTTTACGCTTGTAATAACATTTGCCATGTTGCAAAATATTTATCGTCAAGACGGAAAAACATTTTATACTGTGATAGCTATTTTGCATCTTACGTTTTTGTTTGAAGTGTACTAACCTATAACTGCAAATCATGTAGGTGAACTATATATTTAGGGTGTAAGCGACTGTATCCAAATTGTTTGGAGATTTCGTCCTATTCCGACGGCAAAAGACTTTAAGGTGACAGCCACTACATGTATCTGGCAATATTCAGTCCCTAGCTACGCAATCATGAATTGTTCTCTAATGTCCTCGTAACTATAGCAATAATGATAATAATGATAATGGAATGTAAACAGTAGAGTCAGAAGTCAATAACATCATCTCCATGTATTCTTCCAACCCATCACAACCTGCTGTTAGTTCTGTAATCCGTTGCCAGAATACAGTGTCTCCTACCTCCATACTGTGTACCATGGTGTATCATTAAAGCCAAAAAGGCGTTTGTGTTCCAAACCTGTAATCTAGAGACAACCGCTGAGCTATATCGCACCGACAGCAAGTCGGACAATATTTCACTTCGACTTTTGTTGATGTTGCTTGATGCAAAGATTGAAGCTCGTAAACATTGGTGATGACAGGGGTTGTATTTTACAAGACCGAAAGTGCGAAATAATTTGACGCCTTCGTAAATTACTTTAAGGAGGGTAGCTAGCGATTTATGTAGAATGTAAATATTTCAACAGCCTGGCAGGATTATTTTTACGGACGTGAATTTACGACAGTGTGATCAAATGTCGTCCCAAGAATCCGGGGGTGATTTTACGACATTTTAAAGCTTGTTATTTGGACGAAATCTTTGTAATCATCTGACGGCATTTTGCAGAGGCCAACACTTCTCTACTTGTTTAGTCTACACCCCCGCATTTCGAAAAAAAAATCATCGGCTCGGAGTATTTTTTTGATCCCCAGACGGAGTATATATTGCAAAAACAGTTTGGACTATGACTGCGCAATGCAGCTATCTTTTTATTTTCATATCGGCATCTTTCCTTACAGATTAACACATAAAATGTACGAGCAAACAGTAAACAAACAAAAAACGTCGAGTGTCGTTGGCGCCATGAACATACTACAATTGAAAAACGTTAACCAAGGATTAACATTTGCAACATCTTATATGTGGCATTTCCGATTGACTATAAACTGTTACCGAACTCGAAAATAGGCGAGACCACTCCGCGGAAAATCAAAGATTAGAATTAAGGAATGTCCTTCAGTGATTCGTGGGGTTTTGGTGGACGGTGAATCAAAATAGGGTTCTGACCCCTTTTTGTGGGTCACCGAGAAATCTGCGATTAACTCGCGCGTCAGAGCGAAGCCTATCAGTTCCATTATTCTGATTGATTCAATAAGAAAATGAAGCGATCCTTTTGTGTGGAGTGACGGACTACCCCTCTTGACACGGGGCGGTGAGCAATGACCAGTACAGATGTGCTACCTCCGTCATCTCCAAGCAGTGTTGGTCGGGCTTTAGCCTCCCTTGCAGGCCTTCTGGGCGGCACCAACGGTTTTTTTAATGTTTTTTTTTAGATGATTCGCGATGTTCAACTTCTTCTTTTGCTGGAAAAATCGTAATGCCGCCCGTACTGTCCAGACTGCCTGCGAAGGAGGATAGTCGGGCTTGTTCTGCGGGTATTTTATGGCATTCTTGACGTTTCTCTTTAGTGGTGCACGTTTGTTGTTTGTTGTCACTAGAACAAGACGTAGAAACGCAGAAAATGCCTCAAAAGACCACCACATTAAACACGCCTAATCGATACATCTGCTTGTAGATTACAATATTCACTCTTAGTTAGGAAGAGTGTTTTTTTAGGTCGATGAAGGTTATCCAGGTAAGTCCAGGTAATATTTGCCGCTTTGTTTCTGTCTAGCCTCCGTTGCAAAATCTCTAACAAAGCCTCGGCTTCGTTCGTTCGTTGCAAAATCCTTCATAAGTCGTTAAACTGAACGAAGGAAAGTACAAACAAAGGAAAACAGTGATTTTCTTTTCGTTTAGAATGGAAATGTTCCTGGCCATTGCCGTGATTGTTTATCTGAATTTAACGAGACAACAATGTGTTACAGAGGACGTACAATTTATAACCGTTTGTTCGCATCAAACAAACCATTTAACATGATGACCTAGTATCTAAACAAGAAGCTCAATATTATGTCCCTAATCATATTTGTATTTGTAATAATGCAGTGCTACCCATCGATAGATGCACATCCAAAATGAAGCAGTGATACATCATTTCTATTTCGTTCATTTATATCAATTATTATGCATGGCAGTTTCCCATGCGTATATCAGATATCAAAATACTGAAATACAACTTTTGAATGTCAACAAAACCAAAACTAAAACCCACAATAGAAATCCTGTAATTCATTGTTCTTCGTGTATGTTTGGTTCAGATCAGTGCAACATCTTAAGGTAGAAGTCTGATTTGTACGTTTAGATTTGACCACCCGTATGGGAAGATACGAATAGAAGTTTGCTAGCAAAACAAATATAATGCCATTGCCTAGTCTACGTGCATTTTCATATTTTCAGTCATGTCACAAGACGGCCAGCATCAGCCTTGTCCCTGTTTGCACATTTCTTTTCTAATTTGATCTTTCGAAATCGTCTGAAAGGTCAGGTCGGCCTTGACACAATTTACAGCCATTCCGATTGACCGACCCTGTCTGGCTGGACAGCTGATGCCCCCCCACCAAACCCAGCTAATTTAGATATAGCCAACAATTGTATATAGTACCAGTAACCTATTGTTACAGCAAAGTCAGACACAGTTTACTGACGCATGTATGTTTTTCCTATGTTTTTACCATGTATTTGCAATTAGCCCACGGGCATGAACTTGCAATAAACTTCTTAATATAATTTAGTCCGCATCAGACCAATCATACAATTAGACTGGCCCTAGCTGTCGGTCGTCTGGCTGGAAAACTGGTCAAAACAAACCGTAAATATGATGTAATCCTACATTTATGGTTGCTGTTGTTTTGAATTTTGGTTTTCATGTTCCTCTGGTACAATCATATCTTGACAACAACCTCTAAAACAGCCAACGACCCTTGCCTTTTTAAGGCTGGAGGGGTAGTGGGCTGTTAATCCACTGTATCTTGGTATATGGTATTGGAAGGCGGGGCCCATTCCCTTCTTAAACTGCCTTTTACCTCACCAATCGAAGCCAGGTACCCATTTGCACCACCTGAGTGCAGTGAGGAAACTCATGATAAACTACCTTTCTCGTGGGCCTAACGCTTAGAGACAGCGCACTCGGGAACCCGTAACTTTTCGACCATGGGTCCGTTAGCCTAAGCACTCGGCCATCGACGCCACCCTTTAAGGGACTACTAATCTACCCCTTAATACCATACTTATGAGTTCTGTACATCAAAAGCTATTAAATAGTTGTTTATGTATGGTTAAATCTGACCACATAAACCAACACGATCCCATGGTGACCTCCCTCGGCTTACAGACAAGCACGTAAGGGCTAAATAATGACCACAGACGGACCGCTCTAGTCTCTACCAGACTAACCATGCCAGCTATAAGGAGAATATTTGTCAGGGAAGTTTTGTCACCAGAGGGTTTCATTTGCAGGCGCATTATTAACCTTACTTGTCAATCATTCCTTTTTTTGACGAATTCTATTATCCATCTACAAGACTAACCACGCCGGCTATAGGGAGAATATTTGCCAGTGGAGTTTGGCCATCGAGGGTTTCATTCGCAGGCCCAGGATTGCAGATTTGACCCTATCTCCGTAGCCGACACCCTTCATACAATTCACTTTATTTGGCAAATTTCTACGTACTATTTTCCCAGCGATCCGCGGGGCCTGGTGGAGGCTAGGGATATAATATATGACTGGTTACAAGGCCGTACGCGTACGGTAATGGCTAAATAATGACCACTGACTGACCGCTCGGACGCCTTCGATCTCCCCGCGCCGCTGACCGGCCCAGTGTGTACCTGGTCAGTCTGGCGCGCCCGCCCGGGGTTTCCTCACAAACTTTCACTCTCATCATCCTAACACTTTCACTTTTAACACCGCGAGGACCATTCTTTGAGCGAGAGGCTAGTGGCGTCCCTTGAAAAAGACATAATTACATATATTAGAGGCGTACTGACTTGATAATGGTACAGACACTGTTATACTTATGAACAAATATCTATGATTTAGAAAATACCCAGTCAACAGGTATCGGAATTTGCAGAATTCAACATTGTAATTTGTAGCAATAGCTGAATATCTGACGAAAATATTGTTAAAATGAAAGGGATACATGCCTTTAGGAGTATGACGATGTATATAGATGAATTATTCTACGTTGGAAAAGGGTAAGGGATTAGCAAAAAAAGAATACCAACATTTCTTGATTTGAATTAGATTTAAAACAAACGGTATTAAAGATTACAGCCACGAAAGATAATTAGCAACAGAAAATGCTTCTATTATGGTGCTGTAATAATTTTGATACATCCACTTTCATAATTATATACTGTGTGATAATATTCTTACTGCCCTTGGGGTGTCAAAAAAGTGATAAAATGACACAAACCAAGTAGAGACACTAACGTTAGATCTGTTAACAGCGTATATTACATAAAAGCACGTTCAAAATGACTTCAATAAGCAGAAATGACATTCCTTGAAGGTTTGATCAGTGTATTTGGCTAGTAGCCATGCACCCCTGCGTGCTCAGGTAAAATCAGCCAAACGACATCACACGTTTGAGTGGTGTAATAATCGTCATAACGGAAGACAATTCAACGGAAGATCATAGGCTGAAACTCAATAATACTTATAATCAGAGAAAAGAAGTTAGTACCAGTGTAGCCATAGACATTTCTCTACACCGCGTACCGCTAGAGACAGTATGAACAAGATTGCTTTTATGTCTGGCTTCCGTTGTTGTCAGTCTCCCCTGAAAAAAAAGGACTTTGAAGAAACAACAAACACTAGGACCAAACCAATTTGTTTAGATCCCTTTCTTCCCAGATGTCATCTCGCATTCGTCTTCTAGTGACATTCGCCCCGGTACCGACGCCGTGCAGCAAAAGCAACGCTCCGCTTCTCCACATGGCGCCTCTTTCACTCTCTTTCTCCGTCCGTCACGCGAATCTTGGCTTCAGACGCGCCAATTTGTCCCTTTCAACCCATGCGGGGAGTCAAGGTACACTTGTAGCCGAGCAACAATGGGGCCAACAGCGGCGGAGTCAGCGCCAATCTGCGCGCATTGAAACGTTTCTCTCTAATTGGGCGGTAATGGAGGGGAGACGGGGCAGACCAGACCGTGTCAGCACGGCCCCCGGTGTTCACTTAAGTTGATAGTCAGCCTTGTAGCACCGTAAAGACAGAAACTGGCATTCCGAAACGTAGCTAGATCCTCCTTGGTAGAGCTACTCATCCAGACTGCGACCTGGTATGAAGTTTGAGTTGAGGAATGTTGTGGGCGGGCTACTTGAAAGTGCTCTCCTTTTTTAGGCCTTCTTGTTAGCCTTGTAGCACCGTAAAGACAGAAACTGGCATTCCAAGACGTAGCTAGATCCTCCTTGGTAGAACTATTCATCCAGAATGCGACCTGGTATGAAGTTTGAGTTGAGGAATGTTGTGCGCGGGAAGGTTGAAGATGATCTTCTCTTTCAGGCCCTTTTCCGTTTGATGGAGTAGTCTCTATCAGGCTCTACAGGTCGTGAGAAAGCTGTACTCCCTGGCCAGTTAACTCCTCTGGTATGTTATCTGTCAATTTGGCCAATTTCTACTATTTTTCCAGCGACCTGTGGAGCCTAATAGAGGCTAGGATGGAGACCGTTGTGCGACCGCTGTCAGTCGGAAGTACTCTCCAAACAGAGGTTGTTAGGGAAAATTGTGACCATCTTATCATATGCCCCGTTTTAGTCCGCCCTCAGGCCCCAACAGAAAAGTCGAAAGGGGTTGTCATTGCTGCATTCAAGGGACGATAACCTTGTTGCTCTATTGCCCCTCTAAGATGACATGTACATCTGTCCCAAGCGAAGTCATTATGTACTTAAGACCCATCATTCATCATGTTCTAAAGTCTTTTGACGACAACAAAAGTACACAGATGCTGCGTGACCGTCGAGAAAACGGAGAGGTCGCACTTCATTTTTTGTTTGTTTCTCCTTCATGTTCACTTGACATTTGTATGGGTGATTTTCAACAAGTGTTCTCCAATGAGTGCATGAGCATGACCCCTGGACACAGCAGATCTTCTACATACTGTTTGCAGTTTGCAGAAGAAGAGCAAGAAATCATGATTTGCCAAAACACTCGCTCCTCACCAAACAGAATGACTCAGGCACAAATCGTATTGGCATTGCCGGCACTGACATGAGGGTATGTATCCATAGATGTACTTTATAGTCTACACTAGTTTAAATCAATGACAACCATTTCAAATTGTGATGCCATCAATGTACAATACATATCATGCTTTACCCTTTGGCATTAGACGACAATTTGGCCTTAAATAAACGTTTAAGAATTGTCAAAGTTGCAAGAATGAAGCGCATCAGGCCCCAAAATCAAAATGTCACAGCACGACTATCATTCAGAAAAATATTATTAGCCGACCCAGAACATTCTCCTCTGGTCTTGGGTATTGCTTTATGAAGCGTCAAAGTTGCAGGAATGAAGTGCATCAGACCCCGATATCAAAATATCATAACACGACTATAATCGGCTTGACACCCTCTTATAAAACAATCCTTCGGGTGATTTCAAGAAAGACTCACAGCAAGGGCAGCGTTAACGGTCCCTACCCTGGCTACCCTAACGCCACCGCTGCCTTCACTGCGCAAGCGCGAGCTGCCCCCACTAATCCCCGGCGTGACCTCGGCCTCATCTGTCATCACCTCGCGCCTGCGCGTCACTGTGGCGCCCAGAGATAGAACAGAACTCAGACCTTAGGCCATGTTGATTTGATTATGTGGGTGACATCCGCGCGCACATCAATTTTCGTACGTTTCCAACAACGACAAAAACGTTTTCGGTCATACTTTTCTTCGGAACCTCGCATCAGTTTTGGGGTTCCCAGAGGATGTCATCCATATAATCAAATCAACATGGCCTTAAGTGGCTAGTCCTTGGCGACTTGGTAATCTTCCCATCTCCCTTGTGACGATTTCACTCAACACCTCCCTACAGGAAGGTTAGGTGCACCTTTCAAAATCTCATCAAAGGCCGCTTCACGTTCAACCCCCTGCGCTATAGATATATACAAATGGCGAGAGAGATAGATACTTTAGGCTATTATCACTCCCTAGCGTGTAATGTTCCTTTTTCTGAAAGTGTCCGCAAAAACGCCATGTAGTAAGGTAGTCATTTCCGACAGCGTTTGGGAACAGAGCTTTAGTACAAACATGTTGAGAAAAATGAGACCCTTTCTGGTTGGATAAGTACGTCTGGTCAGAACTTGCCACCTACGCCAATAATAAGGTATATGTACATCTCGACGAGGATGACCTTATCATTTAATTCACATGGAAAATAACTTTGACATGTGCCTTGTTGACATCACCAAGAGACCATCTCAATGTTGAGAAGAATTAAACTTTGGAATTTTTAAGATATAGACTTTAGGTGGTGAACAATATTGTATAGGATTAGAAGTTCATTGGCTCTGTCTGTGTACCCCTGGCGATGAACTAAAGTGTGGAGGGTTTTTTCGCTTGACGACACTGTGGGAGAACGATATTGTATAGTATCAGGCATTTGAATAGTCTGAATCTTTGGAAGTTCAACGGTCCTGTATACATGCGATGCGCCGAGCCATGAATTAAAGTGCGGATGTTTTTGTCTTTTTGCTCGACGACACTGCAAGGCGGTTGTATTTGAATATCACCTTGTCCTCCTGGTACAGCTTCAAATGTTGCGCTTCTATTTTGTATTGGACTAGGCATTAGAATCGTCTGTATCTTTTGAGGTTTGATTGCACTGTGTACGCCATGTAATGCGCTTTGCCATGGATGCTTTTTCTCGGTGAAGACATCACCTTGTCCTCCCGATAAAGATTTAAATGGTGCGCTACTCAGGATAGAACAATAATGTATTTGACTAAGCATTAGAATCATCTGTATCATTTCAAGTTCAACGGCTACATGTAATGCACCAAGCCATGAACAAAAGTGCGGCATTCATTTTACGTTCGACGTCCATGCGACGCGGTTGGATTTGGTATCGTCTTGTCCTCTTGATACAGATTCAAATGGTGCGCTAACAATATTGCATAGATCTAGAGCTAGACGTTTAATAGAATATCTTGAAGTTCAACGGCTCCGTCTGTAAACATGCAAAAACGCCGGGCGATGAACTGAAGTGCGGCGTTCTTTTTTCGCTTGACGACACTGCGCATGACACCGTACCGGTAGCACAGCGACCTGTCCCGGACACGAGGGACGACCCGTCACGTGATCCGTGACAGGCGGGGCCACAAATTGAACCTCGCGGCGCCCGCGGAGCTAGCCTCCTGGCAGCCGGGCAGGCCGGGAACTTGCGGGGTCTATCTGATGGTGCGATAAGTAATGGGCATGCGGGTAACTCAGGCTGATTTATTAATTAGCGGGTCTTGTCAATCGGGCATTAATAGCCAATGGGGTCGGGCTGTGCCGAGAGGTGCGGGGCAGTCGTGACATCAGCACCATGATTATGGAGTAATTTCATTACGCCGTGAGCGGAGCTGTAATCATTCAGAGCAGGGCTGTATAAAGGGCGGGATCGTCGCACTGGGCGGAGCCACACCGTACAGTCCACCGCTTTTCCCTCGGAACTACACGCCACCACCCCCGAGCAACCGGTGGAAGCAGACCCGGTAGAGTCACCCCCGATCAACGGCGACGACTTGCTCCCGTATAGACGGCGAAACTTTCTACCGCCACAAAAGTCAGACTTCCGGGAGTGACGAAAATAAGCGACGGAAGGATTCGTCCCCAGCCAAGTTTCCTAACCTGACTACAGACCGGGGAGACCGGAAATTTTGGTCGGGCCTACCTGCGACCCTCTCCCGAGGAACTATGGAAGAGTTGACGGCGTTTGTGTCCAAATCATTCGACGGGAAGGACAAGGCGGAGGAGATACGCGAAGAGCGGACGTACAAGGAAGTTCTCGGGGACTTGAAGGGGGACATTGACCAGAGGCACGGGGACTCGGGGGCTGAGTCCGATGTGGACGGGGACGATCTGTGCCCCGTGGGGTCCCCCGGGCTCCCCGTGGGTATGGGGACAGGAGAGAATAGCCCTGGCCCAGAAAACAAAGGTGAGTGTCCCGCCGTCACTTCTTCCAGAAAACGTAAACACGAAAAACGATTTATACACATCTACTAGCATAATTCCACCAGGGTACATAATTCCGCCACAATGAAAAGATACGTCCAAACAAATCTCAAACCCAACGTGCCCCAGTATAATGCACCCCTGTTTATATATCTAAACTGTGCATGACTGGTGGGTGATGCACTAGAGATTTCTCAAACCCACTGTTTTTCAAAGTGGCGGATTTACGTAAACCAACGAATTAATGTTAATGAAGGTTACACACCGACCCTGTTAAAGCGAACCCAACCGCGCCAATGTTGCACACATATCAGGACAATGATAAGTTTATCAAAACCCAGTCGTCCCCAGACCCACTGAACGAGTCAGTAAATCTTACACGAGTCTCTCCACTGATACAACAAGTTGCGTATGTGTACGGGTGCCGCTGTTGTGCGTTCGAACTGACGCAAAATTATAGTAGGGAAACTTGTCAATGAAAGCATATATCAAGCTAGAAAAGAAGCGAAAAGTCCACGCTAACAAATGATAAAATGTCGAAAAGAAATTCTTTGGAAATGCTTATTTACCATTGTTGGTTTTAAAATCATTTAAAACATTTAAGAGACGGAATATTTGTCTTAGATCTAACCACACGGCACGCGACGCGACAGTACATTGCTGCTAAACGTATCGTGTTGCACAGGGTCCTTCGGCCCACATGGCGATATCATGCGTTACACCAGGACTTGTAGCAAAATGTAGCGGGTCCTTAAAATCATGTTCACGAGATATATCCTCCTAAGGAGTCCTATGATGACCTAAAACCATTTCTCTGTGCATAGAATAGTTGTCGATTTTTTCACAAGAATCACCATTTAGTTCCGTTACTTCTGTGTAATACTCACTTTTATTTTGATAAAATATTTGCTGTTTTCAACAGCATTCTCAGGTCTCAGTTCTCATTTAAATAGCGACCAAGAGCTGCGTACGTGAAAAATATCAATATATTTTATGAAAATAAAGTTCCACCAATGATATGCATCACACATGCAGTAAGAGACAACAGGCAGACCCATTTATATAAATGTATGCATGAGGAGTTGCTCCTTTTCCGATACATGTATTTGACCATTTTTGTTTCATGCCGATATGGTTAGCCCTAGGGTCTGAAAAAACATGCAAAAAAACTGCCCGATGAATTACTCTGCCTTCAAAATCGGACGGCCCGTTTCCAGCTCCCACTTTCGTCCCATTCAGAAATGCAATATTTCAAAGTCCGGGTTTGCTTTGGTTTAACGTTTTGCTCAAAAGGTGGTCTGGTTGGATGTACATGTTTCTTAACAATTATTTGCTTTTTTTGTACACATGTACGTACTATCAGGGTGTGATGCTACTTCAGTATCAAAGAAATACCATAATACGTTGTTATGATGTTTGAATTTCTTCATAGTTGAATCACTCCAAAAAAATGCCGGTTTGGTAGTAAATACTTTGGTTACAGCGCGAAAGACAACTGTTGTTACAAGAAAGCCAGTGGTTGGAGGCTAACAAGGAAATATTTCATGAATTTCTAAACGATGTGTCATTCACTTGTGTTGTTGCTCACTTATATTCTGTCAGTCAAGGTTGAAAAATGTGATAATCATATTTGTTTAGGATATCTCTGTCGTTATAGTTACCGCAGAAATTTCAGGGGCAACATCAGAGAGCGTAGCAGGGTGACATCTGGCATTGAGGTGTGACATTGGCGATGAAATCCGAAATTGGGATGTAACATTGTCAATGTCACATTAGTTCGTGTCGTCAGGGCTGATGTGTTGGTGCACGTGATTGGTGAAGAGTAATTTGAAATATCAACCGTCGCGTAGGAGGATTTCTCTTTCTGGGGGAAAAATGTCAAACTACTAGAAGATACATCACAGGAGAGAAATCTTTATCTTTCACAACTAAGCGTCTACAAAGACGAAATATGATATTCCATATAGGACTTTAATTCTCATATCTAATTTCTTAAGTGATTTTTTTCTATGAATTTTTCAGTTTATATATTTTACATATTCTGCATCTGTAATTTTATAAATCAGTTTGTTGAAATACGAACTAACTCACTAAAAAGATCCACCAAATTCTGCTAAATATTCAAGCAATGCAACTAAGGTCTCCTTGAAGAGCGCGAACGGTTTTCATGGACCAAATGTTTCTGTGTGAAATACTGTATACGGCCTTATGAGTAGAGTATCGCACATGAAAAACTGTTCAAACGGAAAATATGCTGCATTTGTTCAATGTGTAGCTACTCCCCCACACCAAAACTTCTCTATTTCGTTCTTTGCAGACATAACCAAGTATACTGTCTAAGGCCACAGCAAGTAAATTTTATGGATGACATCCTCCGCAGACTCCAAAATTAATGAGATAGGGCGGAAAAAAAACAAGGAGGGCCAAAAAAACAAGATTCCTATATTTTCAAATTTCGAGATCATAAGTCTTGTTAAACAAGAATTGATGCGACGAAATATGATATCATGACCAACAGGTCTTTTACTCCTGTATTCAACCAATGAGGTTTCATATATAATATAAAACCTCCTTGATTTAATGTAAACATGTCCTTGTAGATGTGTATACATCTCAATAGACTTACTACAACAAATGCAGAAAAGAGCTTGTTGTACCATCATCTGAAGCAACTACACTGGGAATTCATATGCGATGAAACACAGTGTATACAGCTCAAT
This sequence comes from Branchiostoma lanceolatum, assembly GCF_035083965.1. Taxonomy (NCBI): domain Eukaryota; kingdom Metazoa; phylum Chordata; class Leptocardii; order Amphioxiformes; family Branchiostomatidae; genus Branchiostoma; species Branchiostoma lanceolatum. Next base: position 15,581,444 of record NC_089738.1, on the reverse strand, counting down.
TAACTAGACCCCCCCCCCCATTATTTATATAATGTCCTTGCTAGAACAAATGCAGAAAACAGCTTGTTATTATACCATCATGGGCAGGAACTACACTGGGTATTCATATGCAATGAAACACCTTAGACTGTCAACATTAAACTGTTCTTGAAGATGTGTATACAGCTCAATTAACTAGAACAAACGAAGAAAACAGCTTGTCATACCATCATGGGCAGGAACTACACTGGGTATTCATGTGTAATGAAACACCTTAGACTGTCAACGTTTACGACATATTTGCCAATTTTTGGCATGTTGACCACCGTCGGAGGGCAAAGAAATTTCTTGTTTTTTATTTCGAAATCAGGCGAAAATTAATGAGCGCGCTGATGTCATCCATAAAAATTACTTGCTGTGGCCTAATATATATAGATGTACAGTACATTGTATACGGATTTCTAAAACCATTTGTACGGAAAGTATATCACTCAGTTTAAAGCAAGTAGCATACGCATTGATATAGTTGGTACTGTGTATGTACAACATGATTCACATACACGCGACCGCATGTTATAGATTTCCGGATAACTTCCTTTGCTAAATTATTCATAGTTTGCTCTCGAAAATATGACCATTTCAAGCCTTTTAGAACCCTAGTCCTCAACTGTTAAACGCCGTATTTTGCCACGCTATCTTAAGTACGTAGACCATATTCAATACCATTTATATCCATAATGAAAATAGAAAATGTGTACTTTTGATGTTGAAACATGTCTCCAAAAGCCCTTAGAAAAATGGAATATACACATGCTAACCAAGAACGATTTTCTCTGGCATCTTGTTGATAAAAAGGACTGATATGAATTCATTTCATTTCCTTTACTCTGGCTGTATTATTCAATTTTCCCGATGAGTCAACAAATTGCATTTTACATAATAGCTTCGAAATTGCTTGCACTAAAAATCAGTTAATATTAGGGGTCGGATATTAAAGGAGAAAGATCGATAATATCATACAATTTCAGATGTTCTTTGTACTTAGATAATTAAGATTTCATAGACAAAGGATCTGCCTTCTAGTATTGCATGGCTGTATACAGTTCAAATCAACATTGTAGCATTCCATCGAAGCAGTAAGAATTGAAAAAAAATACCTTTACCTTTACCTTTTGTTGGGAAAGAAAAGACTATGATCTCAACAACTGCATTCTTTATGTAAAAAAAAACGCGATTTATATTTTGTTTGCTGAAATACAGAAAGAATTCTACCATGTTCATAGACTATGCTTGTCGTTTCTGCTACCATGCTAACGGTATCCAGTTCCGTAAAGCTTGTGCGATTTTCCTATCTAAACCCTTTTGTTAAACCATATCGACCACAGGATCTTTCATCCTGTGCAGGTATGTTTATACCAGCCCATTGTAAATACCTGCCTATTGTTTACGCTAGATAAGATCATGACAGTGACGGGAAGGAGGGTTATGGAACGAGACAACGTTGCCGTGCCCGCTCGCTTCGGTCGGTGCCGTGCGGCTTCGGAGCCGGCGCCCGCATTTTCCCCGCTTACGGTGTCACAATACCGCTGACAAAAGGCCGACAAGAGAAGTACACAATGGTAACAGGGAACCTCCACAATGGTACAACAAAAGCGGCGGCGAAATGTCACGCGACCAACACTTAAACCTGCAGATGTTCTACAAGAGATAAGAGACTGTAGAATCTTCAAAAGATGCTGTCAAACCCCGGGCGTTGCTACGTTCGTTGTCATAGTAACTAAAATACTAAAAATACAATTTTCCAGACACAAGCAGATCAACATTTTTTCTATATCAATATATACAACATAAATACCATCAAATTCTGCTATGAGATCATTTTTGAGAGAAGACTGACAGCTAAATATATGGACAGCGGCAAACTAAATTAAATCATCGCAGAAATAAAATGATTATTGCATCCGGGCAAAATATAAAATCTTTACCTGGCAAATATCCACATCTGGCTATCAAATAGAAGCATTTTCAGTATTTTTCAGTAAAAAAAAAGCAATGAGATATTTCGATTTGAAACTTGTTATGATACTCTAGTTCACTGCTAGGTGCCAGTGATTTACCAACTAATTCAATAATTCATACAGATCATTGATTTCAAATAACATGTGTAAAAATATATGACTACATTGTAAACTGGCATATATCTTCCATGTCTATTTTGTGATACATATTTACAACGTATTCAATACGCAAAAATACCTTGATCCAAAACATTGTACTACTTCGTTCACAATTTTCATAGTGTGGTTTGGTGTGGTTTGGTGTACATGTAGGTGATATTTTGTACCATTGAAAGGTCTAGACTCTAGACCAGTTATTTCTGCTTCAACAGTCAGCAAAATATTTTGCCCGAGGACAGTTTGAAATGTGATCACGTCGTTTGTACAACGTAACTTATTCTTCAAACACCAGATGAAAGCTTCATCCGGATTATCCGCGGGGATTTACAGCATAATGACATGGATACTCGCGTTTTCAAAGCCTCATGGTACCACATGAAAAATGTAAACATACGGGATTCCCAGTTCGTTTGGTTGACTTTCGCTATACTATATCTGCACTCTGTTTCATTCTTATTTTTGTTCTCACTAATTCTGATTGACAATGAATCTAAAGCATGGATAAGAAAAAAATGTTGGGTGAAATATTCGTAATCTGCTTTTTATTGAGAATACCGAGCAATATCCCCTTCGTAATTTTCACACAGCGTCTGTTGCCGAAGCTCTGCTCCTGATATGGTACCGGTGGTGTACTAGTAATAACCGATTAGTTCCAGCCATTCAGGAAGCGTAATCATGATTGTGATTGCTCTTTTCCTTTGGTGATCCTCCTTTCAAAATGTTAGCTTATCTGTGATAGCGGAAATGGGGGAAACGGACTGAAACGTCAAGAGGAAACACGGCGTTAGGTGTAGACAACACGACAGCGGATCGCCCCGCCAGGCGGGCGGCGCTACACCACAGCACAGCCGCAGGGAAGGAAGATTAAGCGCGATTTGTTTATTATCCTCTCGGAATGATATAATCATGACCATTTTGGAGATTACATGGATTGGGGGAACGACTGCGTCCCCAGAGGCTCTGCAAATGATCGCCTCGTATATTGAACCGGGAATGAAGCGCGTTAGTGAGGTAGAATAGCGGGGGCACTAGGCTTGAATTCGCCGAGGAACGGGGCAAACCCTGGCGTTACTGTTCTCTTGTGCGGCTACGGACTGAGATGGTGGATAGAGATTTCCGTATGCAGTACTCGAATAGTTTTATAATCATAGGATTACGAGTTATAAAATCGCTAACACATACATGCTTAAGCGTAGAGGAGACAGTGCTGATGAGTAACAACTAGAAAATCACAGATTCACACTAGTTGTAACGTAAATATTTTGCCCTGTGCCATTGGGTTTCAGGGTTTCAGGTCACCCGTGTTTTCCCCGAAAGATTCTACACACCTGTTAGATTGAATTCTTTTCATTTTTTTACTGTATTGCAGCTGTACAAAATGCTACTCCAGCCCATCTTGTATCGGCTTAATGTGATTTGGACGACATTTCTTTGGCACTTACATCGTTATGTATATCATATGGTAGCATGTCGGCAAGTCCCCCTGTTACATTATTGATATAGTAAATGTTTCACATATGTGCGGCTCTATAAAAGATAGGTCCATGTACATCCGAATAAAAGGACAACATCTGAAAAGACATAGCGTATAACAACAAGACTATATGAAATAACACAGAAAGCCCATAGTAAGCTACTTTGAGAAAAATACAAGTGAATAATTCCATTTTGTCGGTACTATTTTCGTATTGAACACTTCTCTCCTGTCAATCATGGCATAACATCTTAGAGTATATTCTAAGCGCAAAGAACGTTTTATTTGACGCATTTTAAGATGTTGTAGTTTCACAAAAACGTTTATAAGGTAAAACAATAAGCAAATCAAAAGTAGCCTGGCCATCCAAAAATTGTCATATGAACACTGACGCAAATGCTCTACTAATCAAGGGGAAAGCTGGAGTCAATCTGTGAGAAAATATTAAAGTTGCTGCCAACGTGCAAAATTGTAGTCATTTGTGAGATCATTAGATCCTTAATTCTGAGCGCTACAAGTGCGCATTCTTATTATGGAAGTCTTAGCGTTCGCAAATACTGATAGGCGGTGGTGATAACGTTACATAGATCAGATTCAGCTTTTGTCATGCCTATGGTGGCACACGTTTTAAATCTTTGTCAATTTCTTTTTGTTAACGACTCAGTATTTGTACACGATGTAAACAACATGTTATTTGATTTTATGGATACATTGCGTCATTGCATTTTTCGTCTGAAGGTATTTGATATGATAGGTTCGTGTTAGTCGAAATGCTCCAGTACTCCATACTACAACATTACAGATCATTCATGTGGATAGGGTCTGGTCTTTAGATAGTAAAAATGCTCGCAAAATCCATAAAGATTGTCAACCGTCTGCTGAAGATATTTCTCCAAGCCGTAGAATCGACTTTATAGACTCAATACGTCTGGAGACGTCCCTATAGCGTATGTCTTAAACCTTCTGATGTCTCAGAAATACAACAAAAATGTACAACAAAAATACAAAATGATACGGATGTGCATTTCAATATATAGTTCTTGAGAATGGGTGTGATATGATACACCGTGTACACGTATACAATAGCGGGTTACGACATGTTTCTAAAAACTACTAAAATAACTGAGGTCTCCAATGCTATGGGCTGGATATATTGAGTACATAGTATCAAATGTACACTGAAAAAAAATATATAAGGTTACAGATCTGCGTTTCAAAATACAGTTTTTGAGAATAGGTGTGATATGATACACCGTGTACACGTATACAACCGCGGGCTATGTGTATGATATGTTTCTAAAAACTACTGAAATAACTGTGTAATGCTCAGTCATTTTATGGCAAATCTGCGCCAGAATTTATCAAGTGAATCTATAAGAAATCTATCATTTCAAACTATAGCATACAGCTAGAAACATTACGTATAAAGGAATGTGTCTCTGTTTATATCTATACGGTCGGTCAGCTTTTCCTATAGTGTCAACAATCGTCAACTTGAAAGTCAACAATTCCTCTCCTGTAAAAAGTTCAGAAACAGAATTCTTCACACTATTTTGGGCAATAACAGAATAACGCTTGTACGAGTTGTTATCTTTCCTGCGGGTGTTGCTTATAAGCTTATCTCTACTCAGATCATGTAGATGGATAAAGAGTTGAATGAGTCTTATAGAGTAAACCTATACCATGTCGTATGGCCAAAATATGGCTCGGTAGCTTTTCGTATGGTGTCTACAATTATCAACAAGTCCTGTCATGATCACAGAAACAGAATTCTTCACCCTGTGTTTGAAAATACTAGTTGATGTTTTATCTTTCCTGGGGGTGTTGCCTATAAGCTTATCTCTATTCAGATCGTGTAGAACTCTAAAGAGTTGACTGAGACTTACAGAGTAAACCTATACCACGTCGTATAGCCAAAATAGGACTCGACAGCTTTTCACATGTTGTCCACAATTACCAATGCCAACTATCCCTGTCATAATCATAGAACTCTTCCCACAATGTTTGAAAATAAAAGACGACGTGATATCTTTCCTGCGGGTGTTGCCTATAAGCTTATCTCTTATTCAGATCGTGTAGAACTCTAAAGAGCTGAATGAGCCTTAAAGACTCAACCTATACCGTGTCGTATAGCCAAAAGTGGGCCCGATAGCTTTTCGTGTGGTGTCTGTAGCTACAATTATCAATGCCAACAATTCTGTTATAATCACAGAAACAGAAAATACTAGTCTATGTTTTATCTTTCCTGCGGGTGTTGCCCATAAGCTTATCTCTTATTCAGATCGTGTAGAACTCTAAAGAGCTGAATGAGCCTTGCAGAATGAAGCCGGGATGCGCCAGCTCTACCCGGGGTCAGGAACGGGGCAAAGAGATAATTTCTGGCGCGGCGATGAGAAGATTAAAGAGCAGAGGAGATAGAACGCCGCCAGGGGGCGTGGAGCCTGGGGGACAGGGACATGTCTCTTCACGTGTCATCTAGAGGTCGCACTGTCATTTGTCAACACGGTTTTCCCTATTGTATAAGCGCGGCTATATTTGGTGCGGATATAAAGCCTTGTTTTACCGGGATTGGGCTTGAAATACAGCTTGAAGGCATGGATACGGGATGTATACAGGTCAATAAATGTTTGAGGTAGCTATAGATATGGGTTGTATACATAGTATACATATCCTCTTGCGTTAAAGCTAGACTTCATATAAATGCACAATTTCATTTGGAGGCGTAGTAACGCTTCATTGGAATATTTACTCCGTGAATGAAAAAGAAATCTACATACTATATTAGAAACTTTAATCTGTGATCATTTCATCGACTGAAGGGTTGCCTAGGTCATATACAAGGTGGCTCATATAGAAAATGGTAGGGCTATATGGCCTAAAAAACGATCATGCAATCCCTGGAAAATAGAAAATTCTACGTAGCTTTCAACTGTTCAACTATTGGCATTTTATCGAACAGGAGTAGCCTTGACGTTTTTACATAATGTGCTCATACAGAGTTATATGGGAGTTTAAATGATCAGGCAACATTCCAATGGGATACGAAAGCCATCAACTCAGTTTGACGAGTGCCTTTGTAGAAAACTGCTCCCAGGAGAGTTTGTTACCACGAAATTTCGTAACTCAAAGTTGAGTGCTGTTTGTATGACAAAATACAGATGTGACCTGCGTAAAATGAAATAGGTGAAAAAAATGTGACAGGTTCTCGAAAGGTAATGCTTTTGAGGACGAAGACGAAGTGAAACAACGTCGCATACAGAATTTGGCCCCGGATTATGAGAATTTGCCCCAATTTTCTGGTCTTAAACTAGATCACAGAGCATTATTAGAGCTTAAGGGGAAAGCTATTATCAAGATCCTGTCATACAGCGTTAAGATTGGCTTTGATCTAAATGCACCGTAGCTCATAGCTGAAACGTTATTCAGTGATGATCTATATTTGCACGTTCTCGCCCATATGGGCTTAATACAGTAGCCTATTACATGAAAGACTAAAGGTAGAATATCATCACTTGTAGTGTTCATAGTGAATAAGAGGGGAAGCAAAACTATACTATCTCTTAGTCTGTCACTGCCGTCTTCTCCCTTCTTAAAACAAGTGTGTACGAATTCACAATTAACAAGGTCGATATGCCAACGTACATGTCTCAAGTCCCATATGACATGACAACTTTTGCTTTATTTCAGATCCGTCCAAACCCGGCGAGAAAAAAGACGACCTGGAGTCGCCCAACTCGAAGGAGGGGAAGCTGAAACAGCGCCGCTCCAGAACGAACTTCACCCTGGAGCAGCTTCAAGAGCTGGAGCGCCTGTTCGACGAGACGCACTACCCAGACGCCTTCATGCGGGAGGAACTGTCACAACGACTAGGACTGTCAGAGGCGAGAGTACAGGTACGAATAACGGATCCTACGCACATACACACACCTAGGTTTTCTTATGGCGGCACTACCAAGACGCCTTCATGCGGGAGGAACTGTCACAACGACTAGGACTGTCAGAGGCGAGAGTACAGGTACGATTATTAGAGCCTATACAAAGTTACTACACTTACGACGGGAGGCACTACCTAGACGCGTTCATGCAGAAAGTTACTACACCTATAAAGCCCTAGGTTTTCTTATGACGAGACGCACTACCCAGACGCCTTCATGCGGGAGGAACTGTCACAACGGCTAGGACTGTCAGAGGCGAGAGTACAGGTATGAATACTAGAGCCTACACAAAGTTACTACACATATAAAGCCCTAGGTTTTCTTATGACGAGACGCACTACCCAGACGCCTTCATGAGTGAGGAACTGTCACAACGACTAGGACTGTCAGAGGCGAGAGTACAGGTACGAGTACTAGAGCCTAGACAAAGTTACCACACATACACACCCCTAGGTTTTCCTATGACGAGACGCACTACCCAGACGCCTTCATGCGGGAGGAACTGTCACAACGGCTAGGACTGTCAGAGGCGAGAGTACAGGTACGAGTACTAGAGCCTAGACAAAGTTACCACACATACACACCCCTAGGTTTTCCTATGACGAGACGCACTACCCAGACACCTTCATGCGGGAGGAACTGTCACAACGGCTAGGTCTGTCAGAGGCGAGAGTACAGGTACGAATACTAGAGGCTACACAAAGTTACTACACTTACGACGGGAGGCACTACCTAGACGCGTTCATGCAGAAAGTTACTACACATATAAAGCCCTAGGTTTTATTATAACGAGACGCACTACCCAGACGCCTTCATGAGTGAGGAACTGTCACAACGGCTAGGACTGTCAGAGGCGAGAGTACAGGTACGAATACTAGAGCCTACACAAAGTTACTACACCTATAAAGCTCTAGGTTTTCTTATGATGAGACGCACTACCCAGACGCATTCATGAGTGAGGAACTGTCACAACGGCTAGGACTGTCAGAAGCGAGAGTACAGGTACGAATACTGAACTCGGGCTATCAGAGGCAAGAGTACAGGTACGAATAATGGATCCTACACATAAACACCCCTAGGTTTTCTTATGCCGGTACCACCAATACGCCTTCATGAAGGAGGGGTTACCACAACGGCTGAGTTCAGAGTAACGTTAACTCGTGTCAGGTTATTCTGATATGATCTGCGTAAAATGAAATAGATGAGAAAAATGCGACAGTTCTCGAAAGGTAATGTTTTCGAATTTCGAAGACGAGAACGAAGTAGAACAACGTTGCATACAGAATTTGGCCCCGTATCATTGGAATTTGTCTCAATTGTCGACTCGTGTCAGGTTATCCCAAGTGCAGACGATACGTTTCAGGCCCATGTCAGCGGAATCTCCCCTCCGACCGGTGATTTGATCAGGGTGACGGATACCATACTGGATCGCATTAGGACGGCTGATGAGATCCGGACATGAGACGTAATGATCATGACCGTACTGATGATGAAAAGTAGTACACTTAGCGCCGTGAGGTTCCGTTTCCGGGAGAGGACAGGGCACGTTGGAGTCAACTTGCGTTCTAAAGGATGATTTCGGGTCAAGTCTTGGCAAAAGGAGTATTTTCGTAGTGTGTACTTATGAGAAAAGCGTCTTAACTTCCACATTTCTACTCTTTCACAGGAGTCTGTATTTATAAGAAGCGATCATATGTTTTGTTTTGGCATTCTTTGTAGGTATTACGTTTTCGTTCACTTGCACGTTATATTCAGTTTATGTACTTTCTTTCTTGTAAGGAAAACAACGCGAAGTAGCAACAGATTCTATTTTGTCTTTATCGAAACAAATCAAAAGAACAAAAGCGCAAGGCGTCAGAATATATAGACTCCAGATCTTCTCAAACCTTACCACAGATCAGTCCATTTCGCCTACCAGCAGTCTAGACATTCACTCACTACTTAATCAAACTACCTCGGCGAAGGCTTGTTGTCATTTCAAGACGTCTCAACATCATTTTCTTGTCAGTCTGACAAGATTTAGAATTGCCTCACAAGCAACGGTACCGTACGTCTGTCCACGATGCTCGGAACCTTTGTCAGAATCGCCGGCAAAATTAGATTATCCTTCGATGAAATTCTACGGGAATGATTCTGTGCGGAGCAAATCTGCCGTCCAATATTCCAAACTCGATTTGTATTTCCTCGCCCCAACACAATTAGCCGGCGCTGCGCCCATCTCCCGCCGTTTATTCTCGTCCAATTTGTGTCGTCCCCACGGCGACAAATCGGATTGCCGGACTCGGCGGGCGCAGGATCGCTTCTGTCGGGCCCATCACCAGGTCCCGGCGCAGATGAAATTTTCCACATTTCAAGGCAGATTCGTTTCCAATCAGCGGGTCGTGTCGTCATCCCGCATCAGCTGCAATTGCGTTTCCCGCCAAATTAAATCTGTCCTCGGGCCCGTACGTCCTGTATGACGAGGAGATGGGAATGTCGAGGGCTCTCTAAGCAGAGGTTAGGCACTGAATGTCTTTAAGACATGTCTATTGGACGTTCTATTTTCTTTTCGTCTGCCGGTCAAACAGAAACCTGACAAAGTCAAAAGCCCGACAAAAACGCCTAATGTCCCAAACAAGACGGAGCCTGACCTCTCCTTGGAGAGTACAGAAAGGTACAGTCAGTACATAACAGCGTTTACCGTATGGGAATCTGTCCTTGGTGCTGAATGCCGTGTTTCTGTGTTTCAGGTCTGGTTTCAAAACCGGCGAGCCAAGTGTAGGAAACAAGAGAACCAGTTACAGAAAGGTGAGGAACTCTATAGTATGTATATAAAAGAAACACTTTATATGGCACATATAGGTCGCACGTAATCTCCAATGCAACAATATTTTCAAGGTTATATGCATTACGCGTTGGCAATTGTTACAAAAAGTATGAGAGCTGCGTGGATATTTGACACCATACATGTCTCGAAGTAAAAGGAGCTACGCTTTTGGAGAATCTTCAAATGTTCTTGAATACTTGTGGACAAAATACAAAAAAAATCTCATTTTAGCTTTAACATAAGACTTGACAAAACGATGATGTAACACAAAATGTATTAGTTTAGAGGCAGTTAAAAGATCACTCTAACTTCAATTCTGACCAACTTACTTCTTTGGAACCCGATTTGTTTCCGTTTCACGGGGTACAACTTACGTAATAAAAATGTCGTGAGGCAGCCAATCAGCGAGCGATGAAGCGCCACAATCTTGTCTTCTGGTGTGCTTCGGTGTTCAAAATAAGCTTGCCAATCAAGTGGTAGAGAATTTTCTGAAGACAAAGATTATCGCCATATCTACAAATTGAATCGAAATATATTGAGCGCAGTCGTATATGGTAACAATCTAACATCAAAGGTATCGAGAAGAACAACTGCCCCGTCGGCTACCCCACACCATGTTGATGACGTTGGTTGTACCCCGTGTGTATGGGATGTTACTTTCAGGTGCTGTATGTGAGTCGTATCAGACTTCTCTTTACCCGACCTTTAGTTTAAGACGTACTTCCATATGTTGTATTTTGTGTCGATTTGTAGAGACCTTGGTGTGACGTATTGAAATTTTTTTTTTTTTTTCAAACTTAATCCAACACAAAATAATGGTGACTCACCTTATCTCTCGACCGACTGTTCTGACGTAACGTTACTGATCTTTGGGAAGTGTGACGTCTGGAGTTCATGGGTCAAAGGTGCCCGGAAGTCGATACCTGCCGCCGTCCCGGTTTTAACTTCAGTTAAATGGACCATGATGTGTATAGCCTACTTTACGCCTATCATAAAGTAGCGAGTCACAATTTTCTTGTGTTGGATCAAGAAGAAGAACTTTCAATATGTACTGGACCAACACAGAGGAGATTTCATCACTTTTGTTCTTTAAGTTTGCCGTGTTGAATGTATCTGACCCGCGCTCTTTGTGCCCCAGGCGGAGACATGTTGTGTTCAGCGTTGCGAGGCAATCTGACCACGCGTGTTTCTGCCCCCTCAGGTATGATGATGGGCTCCAACCTCGACACCTGCCGGGTGGCACCCTACATGAACATGGGCACAGTGCGCATGCCCTTCGAAAGAGTCCAGGCACACCTCCAGTTCGATGCTGCTGCGCATGCGCCACATCCAAGCATGATGCTCTACGCGCCTGCGCCGTACGCGCTACCCATCACGTCCATGGCTGGTTCCCTGGCTGCGGGGTCGCTTGAGGTCACCAAGAATAGCAAGAACAACAGTATCGCCGACCTGAGGCTGAAGGCACGTAAACATGCCGAAGCGCTAGGGTTATAAGGGCAAAGGGCAAAGGCCAACCTGCACATCATACTTCATCTCAGGAAATCTCACCGTTTTAGAACTTTGACTGGAAGGTGTTACATCTTTACTCGTTATTTGATGCAAGCGATGAATGCTTGTAAATTCCGAGCAGTAGATGAAAAATGCAAAGACTTTTTTTGCTCGAATGAGCTTTTCCAAAAGACTATTTGCTACACAGAGCACGCAGCATCACAGACCTTTTTAGAAGATCCGGATCGAAAAGAAACAGTTGTGTTGCTTTTCGTTAAAAAAATCTATTCTGTCCAATTTCTGGTCACTAGATGTGTCTCAGCGTATTATGAGTTCCAACATATACCTATACAGTCTTTGCTATAAAATCGAACTCCATTCAATGTATGACGTATTGCAATGTGGCAATTGAAATTTTTGCACAGGGACATTCGAATTGTTGCCACGTGATGATCACGTGAAGGACAACAACACGATGGAGGCCTGAGAACTTGACACATCACTTGAGAGATCCATGACGTTCACGTGACTGATCCGTGAGATTCACGTGTACATCTCCGTCGAATGTCTAAATGTCATTATAGCAAAGTGGCTAGAAAGATGGCATATTTTGAAAGGTGCCCTCTTTGAAACAAATGACAATGCATTTCACTTCTCTCACCAAGCCATATCCACACAGCACGCGATATCATGTGACCATATCGGTCTTGAGGACATTGAATCGTGCACATCTATATTGTGGTCCCATCATGCACCCTTGAGGAACACAGGACATCGTGCAAATATATGCCATGTTGTCCCTCTTGGCATGATGCGTAGCGTTATGCTAAACTATCTACACTGCCATGATGCCATGACATTACACACGCATACTTTGCTAACAAGTCGTTGTAGGCTGTGTTTAGTTGTTGCTTGCTTCTGGCTACAGTTTGTAGAGATTTGCATCTTTTTCACCACTGCCAAGTAGAGCGCCATATGTTTTTCATAGGAAATCAGAGGATCCCAAGACTATGTACAGATAAAATTTACGTTCACTATCTTTCACACGTTCAGATCCTTGCAATTAACATAAGAGAAAGAGAGAGATACCCACCAGTATTGTTGAACGATTCACGATGTAGTCCCCCTTCACATGCACAAATCACAGCATCACCCGACCCGTGTACGACGTTTGTATATCCGTGCTTGGTGTATATGTTTGTACATAATGTGATATTTATTGTCTGTATGTCTGTATGTGTGTAAATGGCCCGATTTTTATGGCCAAATGGCCAAATGGCCAAGTTTTCGGAGTCGACTCTGGGCTGTGTGTGAGGAGCTTTCCTACTATAAAAAGCTACTTGAGCGGCCTAGGGTTCTCCTTGCACAGTCCAAATTGACTAAGAAACGCAAGTGTACATTGGGCCAGTATGTCTGCATGGTTCCAGGCATGGGACGCTGGAATTCCATGTAAATTGATTATAGGTAAAACGGCCGAATGGCTAATGATGATTAAATCTTTAAAACTGCAACAGAAATGGCATTTGAACATTGTATTCACTGTGTTGTACCAGGGTCACATTTCCAAAGAGGCGCCCGGCCGGGCAGTTTGTGGGTACGAAAAATACGATATAAAAGACATCAAAACATACAACATTTGATTAGCCATGAGCATAGTTTTGTACATTTCTTGATATACACTTATTTTTAGATGCCGCAAACAGCCCGACTGGGCACTTCGTTTTAGAGCTGTGGCCTTAACATAATCGTGAATAACGTTGATATTGTAATGCTCATATACTGATATAGGTGAGCGGCTCTCAAACAGTACGTAATCGGGGCATATGCTCCTTAGATAGTGGTGCCTTTTTGTTCCGATACTAGTTCTTCCAGGAAACCGACTGACAACAGTTAATTTCTGTGATGCCCATTCATCCTCCTCCGAGATGACTGTCGCAGGGCACATTCTATACTACTTCTCTCAATTATAGCTTGATTTAATTTGTACATTTGGCAGGGAAATGACGGGAATTCCCGGAGGGCGAACGCCTAATGGATAAAACGGCCCGAATCCCCGGAGGGCGGGAGTTTAATGGCTATAATTGCTGGTGTCGTTGCTTTCAGTGTAAATCAATTATGCTCATGACTTATACATGAAAACAAGCCCGGGCGGGCCACAGAGGGTCGGCGCGATGTTGTTTTTGGCAGATTTTATAAATGACAATACGTCATTCCGACGACAGCCTCGAGTTTAGAAAAAGCTAGGCCTTGCACTTGTTCAAAAGCGACGCCTGGTGTCAGACCTTGCACTGCATGGACAGCATTTCAATAGAGAAAGAACACACAAGAAATATCGATAATTCTATTATATCACAGTGGTGGTCTATATTAAATAATCGACCATATAGCTGATAAGATTAGCCAATAATGCGATCATATCGCGGAACAGGCGATGCAGGAATTTGATTATTGGTCAACCGAATATCGATCACTCATCGGCCGATCCAATTAGTGCCGCGACCCCCCGCTGACCCCGCCGGAGTGGTGGAAGCGTCAGAAAGGTACATGAAGTATCAGAGGTGCTGCACTGCTGACGATTTAAAGCAACATAAACATTCCTGAAGAATACCAAACGTTCAAAACATAAAAAGATTCAGAAGCAGATGAGAAGCTACATTACTAATGGTTTAGACACAAGGTGGTTTTGAACTAAACCATGCTGCTGTGGATCATATTTACAGCTATCATTTTTTTTTTTTTTTTATTCGTCAAAATAATACAACTGTACAACATAAGGCACCATCCAGCAAATCAATCTTGAGACATCATATAGTATTACATAAAGTGTTCCATTTACCCAGGTGTTTCTCTTGTCTTCCCCTCCTTGCTGCGATTATATATTCTAATTGGTAGAATAAATTAACATACTTAAGAAATGTCTGAAAATTTAAATATGATTTGCCTCTGCTTTGAAATATATGTCTTTTGGCCAATAGAATTATAAGATTTTGGAGACAATTTTCGGAGGATAAATTTCCAAATATAACATTGAAGGGGTTTAAATTCAAATTCTGTCCTGTTTTATTGTTATACCAAATTTTGATTTCGTTCCAAAAAGAGACTACACCGATACAATCCCAGAAGACATGAGTGTATGTTTCTTCTTCAAGATGGCAATCTTGAATACAGCTATCATTAATATCTTGCAAATCTTGCAAGTATGATATCATAATAAAATCATAATGTAAAATAGACATTGTTATGTCGCAATGCCTGAAAGGGCTAGGAAGAAAATGTCAACAAGTAGAATTGAGAACAGAAATGAGCACGGCAAGTTCACTATTCAATATACATGTATATTAATAACAAGTTTCTTAGAGTGATATCATACGCAGAAAAAATTTCCGAAATGCACCCTCCCAAAATAAAGTTTGACTGTTTCCAATACGTGATTTTATGTTTTAAAGATATCAGAGAATTACAATGAATAAAGTTATTCAATAGACGTTGTAAACGGAACATTATTCACGGCATACGTCTTAGAATTGATGAAAGTGTCTACCGTCAAATTTATTGGTGGCATAAGTCGCTACTTCTGAGGGTTTATGTTCGGTCTACACAGCAGGGGAACTTGATGAGGCATATATTTGGGTGCACATCGGTATAACGACCACTTATGTGACATTTTCTGTGAGATGCATTTTTCATTTGCAAGCAATTTCCAAACCCTTTCTGATTTTTATTCCTCATTGACAATTCTTTAATCATATATCTTTATATGATAATATACACCAATGATGATATGTACGATACATCTTAATATGATGATATGTACCAATGATGGTATGTACCAAAATCGGCGGGTAAAGTATATGGAAATATTATATATTAGATATCAAATACCTCTGCCCTCAGAAAGCCGACAACATGGATAATGACAGACTACAGCACTTAAGTAATTAGAAATGACATAAAGCAGACATGGCGCGACCCGTCACAGGAACAATGGAACACCGCGTCATGCGTCATCATTACCCATCATGCCCTCGGGTGACGGCTTAATTAGTAGCTGAGGGAGGCTGAGGGGTCAGCCAAGGGTAAAGGTCACTGATTCACAAATGTGAGTTGGCGTTTTCTACATCTTCAATAGGAACCGATAAAGTTCCCTTTAATAAGAATGCCTTAAGAGTTACAACATATCCAAGCATAAGTTGATGAAGTTTAGGCATCCGGGTAATAAAATACCCAAAAAATAGTCGCTAAAGCAACTGGATAAAATTTTGAATTTTTTTCCCAAATTTTCTCCAGTTGCCTGATCAACTATTTTTGTAAGCATCTCTTACTTTCTCTACATGTATGTCTACATTATATTGAAGACAGTTACAAACGTTATGAATGTCTTGGCCAAAAAAACTTTTATTTTTACCTCTTTGAATTGAGTTCACTTTTCTCTTTGATGCCTGATTACTTAAGGATCACTAACCTCGAGATTTGTGTCTGCCTGCATCTGTCAGGTGAAAATTTACGGCACACAAATTTGCTGCGCTTCTAGCCTTGTTTTTCCAGCTTGGTTAGAATACATAATGGAGACGGTTTTGTTTTGGGTAGCTATTTTTCAGGTACATTGTCCATAAGAACCAAAAGGCCTACACATACATGAAAGACATTTCTATAACAAAAATAAGTGATTCTACGCACTCTAGTTTTCGTTGTTTCCAAATTTATCTAGGACCAAACCCATGTACTGGGCGTCGCGCAAATTAACCAAGCCACTTATCCGCTCATAATGTATCGTAACATAATGTAAAATCAAGCATTTTGATGCAACTCTAAAGAGTGGTAATGCTTTTTTAGCTGAACAATGTGTTACCGGTACCATAATCTAAATGTCTACATTTTCTTAGCATTGGGATAGAACGGATGATCTGAAGTTTGCTACAAGTGATAGGGCTACTTTCAACAATATTTCGTCATGTAAAATACTGGCATATCAACATATTTGATAGTAGACGAAAATCAATAACCAGGGGATGACCGGTGTGCTTGTCACAGCGTCTCGGTGTTGAGCAGCAGAGTTACACGGGCAGTAGCAGGCACAGCAGCGCTCCTAGCGGCAGACTGTAGTACATGGAGCTGCAACAAAATCATAAGAGCTCAGTCACATACACATTTTCCATGAAGAAAAAAGTTACAAAGCTGTCGACAAGTATTTTTGCCCGAGTCCTTCTTACCAGGAACATTAGCCGCAGGGCTACATAGATCCGCCACTTTGAAAAATAGTGGGTTTGAGAGATCTCTAGTGCAGCACTCCCAGGTATGCACAGTTAAGATATACAGGAGTGTATTGTACTGGTGGGGCGTTGGGTTGGAGATCTGTTTGGAAGTATCTTTTCAGGGTGGTGGAATCATATACCCTGGTGGAATCATGTTAGTAGATGCTATATATTTAGTAGTAATAATAATATAATGCCCATTTTCTTACCTAGCCCGGGTGCCATCCTAGTTAGTTTTCCGGAGCTCAAGGGAGAGTATGGGAGCTCCGGCAAACTACCTAGGACGGCACCAGGGCTACGTCTTACCTCCAGAAAATGAGAATGCGCCTCACGCTCTGGAGATGGATTGTAGTTAGGATGAAGCCGACCGCCAACTGTGTAGCCAGCCATGCCATGCAAGTGTGCAAGAAGCGCCACACGGCGGATGGAAGGCGTGAATGCAGGTCAAGCTTGGCCACCTGTGTAGGACATTGCAGTAAGATGAATAATTTTCTTCCGAATGAGTGGTTCCGTATAAAATGACATGAACATTTGGAAAAAATTCAACCAAAGAAAATGAGTAAAATTGAGATTAGAAAAGTTTTAGTTTGCTTTATCAAGTTCTCATAATAAAGGAACAAAGAAGAGCCACCTTTCTGTCTGCAGTGACAACTACAGCCCACGCGCTGAACCCGATGAATATGCCCGGATGTGGCCCGTGCCACAGAGCCGACACCAGGAAGGTCAGCACAGTGCGCATGCGTGTAAAACGGTAGTACACCAACCTGTTGGAAATAACATATGTCAATTTTTGGTCAACTTTGATCATGAGAATCAAAAAGTTAAAACAAACACACGGCGTCCAGTAAAATAACAGGATTTTCGAAAACACTGATTAGAAAAGAAATATCTTCTGACGATAAACAGTCTTGAAATTCCTACCGTTTCAGCCAAGCAGAAGTAGTTTTATTCCAGTTCCGAGTGAAATTAGCCATATTTGTCGACAGCTGAAAAACATGCAATTCATGTTACATTAAGCTAGAAATTTGAGCGCATTATCATATAGGGAACTTTGATGCACATGTATATATCAACATAAGGTAGGCGTAGGTCATACAAGAATTCCTAGTGGACTCTCACAGAAACAGTTTGAAACCGAGTCACATACCATAAAACAGGCTACGTGCCTGAGGTGTCGCCAAAAAGAATCAATTTTGAGCAAGATCATCCGTTACAATGTACCTCCAGAGTGAAGAAATGATAGTCAGATAAAGCATCCCAGCGCCCCCTGGCGTCCCTCCCATTGTACCCTAGGCCGGAAGCGTTGCATAGTCCCTCACCTGAAACCAACAAATAATATCTTGTACAAGTTTCCATTCATTCATTAATTCCTCACTCCATTCATTCCTCGTCCAATCTTAACATTGCTTTGAAATGAAGTATACACGCTCTATTTAGTGCCTAGGAATGGAGGTATTGTAGATTAAGTAGCTCAAATTGGACTACAACTACTAAATGCGTATGTACACATGTAGTTAACGATGATTCGTTGTTCAGCGTCTACTTACTTAGTGACCAGAGCCAGTAATAGTTCAGTCTCGCGAGAAACGACGAGATCCACAAGTAAAAGAGCCTGTGCAGAAACGGCGTTCTCTCCACAAAGTCAAGATCTGCAATGAAAGGGTGCCAGTAAGGCTTCCAATCTTTTTATACGTTCAGAACCGACACATATTGTTTGGCATCATATAATAATAATCATCGCGATTTACGTCCGATATGAGTCCCTCCTGACTCCAGAAGTACAGGTGTAGTCGCGGTTAAGTAAAAAAAAATCAGAGAAAATAGCAGGCTTAGACAAGGAGATAGAAGTGTGATATAATGGCAGATTTTACCTCCGTTTTTGTGTAAGGGAAAGACATTCCCTGCGGCACCATGGGCACTGAAGAACACTGCGGCTATCACCATCTTGTACAACACCAATGTCTGGTAAGTAAATCACAACGGGCATGAACAACAGCAAACTGTAAATCTCTCGTTCGAAATACTGCAGCAAAATTGCATAACGCTTACTGACTTAACCGTTGCCGTCATAATGCCAAAATTATAATTTAGTGACCTTTGGTGCCGATTTCTGAGGAAGCCCGCCGTACTCCGTGAAGCGGTACAGTGGTCCTGCCAGCAGCCCCGGAGCGCTGAAAAGGTACTCGAGCTGGGACAGCAGCAGCGACCATTGATGTAACGGGACTGTCAAGGAGAATGAATGAGATGAGAGAAATACAATGGAAAATGCATTGTAGAATGAAAGCCCTTATTCGTTCGTATGATACATTATTAAACTTTGAATAGGGACGGTGGCATGCGCAGGTATCGACTTTCCTTCACCTTTGACTCTTTCCGAGACGTCACAAGTCCCTAAGATCAGTACGCGTCAGGATAGTGGGTCGAATTTCTGCTGACGGCCGATGGATTAGACAGAAACTTAGATGAGGCATCCTTTGATTCGTTTTATGTAGGATGAATGAAAAAAAAACTAACTATGAGATATATCGTTAGTACAACGTAAGAAATTTCACACTTCAACAATGATCATTTTCTATGTCAACCACGTTGTTAAGTTTTCAAGTGCACATTTGTGTATCGTCAAGTCATACAGCATTCAATGTAACTTCTATCCTAATTTCTCCTATCAAATTACCTTGAACTTGTTCTTTCCGCGAGTCAGGAGCCCCAGACGTCTTGTATCCTCCGTCATGTTGTATCATAGCCAGATCTGTCACCTTTTGTGTTAGCATCATCAGTGACCTTCGACAGTTTAAAATTTTGGTCAAGCTTAAAATGATAAAACTGTCATATCAACATAGGAAGCTTCGAAGGGATCGGCCTAATGAGTACCGAATTACAAGAGGAAAATTGCTGCACCTAATCTGTCTGTATCAATTTAGCCGGTATAACCGCCGTTAGGCGAAACACATCAGCTTGAAAAGAAGACCTAATGAAAAGAAGAGTAAGGATTTTGGCATGAAAAGCGCAGTATTTGACAATTTTCATTTGTACACTCTGTAGTCGCGCCTGCCATGTTGACGTCGCATTCTTCTTCCCTGGAGTTTTCCTAACTAAACCTTTGAATCTGTTACTTAAAGTGTTTGATACTCTCACAGTCTCACCATAAAGTCAAGTTACTTGTTGGTCATCAGAAGCATTTTCTTCAGGGGACCCCAGGGAATCCGGCATGTCAAAGCCCCCCCCCCCCCCCATAATCACATATCAATTGAATAGTCGCCACTCCTGCATTTGGTGTCAATTTCTTCTTCTCTTGAGTTTTCCCAACTACAACATTGTATTTTTTGGTTAGAATGTATGATTTTCTTCATATCAATCAAAGTTAATAGTTCATCATAAGAATTATTCTTTTGTGGGAGACCAAAGAATTTGGAATGCCAAAGCGCCCATTTTTCCCATGGTCACTTGTAGACTCTAAGATCACACCTCCTATACTGACGTCAAATTCGTCTTCCCTGGAGTTTTCTCCTCTTTAACTTTGTATTTATTACTTACAGTGTATGTTCCTCTCTTCATAAAGTCAAGTTATTTGTTGTTCATACGAAACATTCCTTCATGGGACCTCAGGGAATCCGGCATGTCAAAGCGCCCCCCCCCCCCACAATCACATATAAATTGAATAGTCGCCACTCCTGGATTTGGTGTCAATTTCTTCTTCTCTTGAGTTTTCCCAACTACAATATTGTATTTTCTGGTTAGAATGTATGATTTTCTTCATATCAATCAAAGTTAATTGTTCATCATAAGAATTATTCTTTTATGTGAGACCAAAGAATTTGGAATGCCAAAGCGCCTTTTTTTTTCCTATGGTCTCTTGTAGACTCTAAGATCACACCTCCTATACTGACATCAAATTCGTCATACCTAGAGTTTTCTCAACTACAACTTTCCATTCATTACTACAGTGTATGTTTCTCTCTTCATAAAGTCAAGATTCTTGTTGTTCATACGAAACATTTCTTCAGGGGACCCCAGGGAATCCGGCTTGTCAAACCGCCCCCCCTCCCCCATAGCCACATATAGATGGAATAGTCGCCACTCCTGCATTTGGTGTAAATTTCTATAGCGACTTCTCTTGAGTTTTCCTAATTACAACATTGTATTTGTTGGTTAGAGTGTATATTTCTCTCACTATGAACTCAGGTCATTTGTTTATCATAAGATTTATTCTTGCATGGGAGACCAAAGAATTTCGAATGCCAAAGCGCCTATTTTTCCCATGGTCACTTTTAGACTCCAAGATCGCACCTCCTATACTGACGTCAAATTCGTCTCCCCTGGAGTTTTCCCCTCTTTAACTTTGCATTTATTACTTACAGTGTATGTTCCTCTCTTCATAAAGTCAAGTCATTTGTTGTTCATAAGAAACACTTCTTCAGGGGACCCCAGGGAATCCGGCATGTCAAAGCCCCCTCCCCCCTATAATCACATATATATCAATTGAATAGTCGCCACTCCTGCATTTGGTGTCAATTTCTACTTCTCTTCAGTTTTCCCAACAACAAACATTGTATTTTCTGGTTAGAGTGTATGCTGCCCTTACTTTAAATCAAAGTTACTTAAGCTTGTTGATCATAAGAGTTAGTCTTGTATAGGAGACCAAAGAATTTGGCATATCAAAGCGGCTATTTTCCCCATGGTCACATGTAGACTCTAAGGCCGCTCCTCCTATACTGACGTCAAATTCATCCTCCCTAGAGTTTTCCCACCTTCAACTTTGCATTTCTTATTAAGAGCGTATTTTTCTCTTTTCATAAAGTCAAGTTAATTGTTGTTCATAAGAAACATTTCTTCAGGGGACCCCAGGGAATCCGGCATGTCAAAGCCCCCCCTCTATAATCACATATCAACTGAATAGTCGCCACTCCTACATTTGGTGTCAATTTCTACTTCTCTTGAGTTTTCCTAATTACAACATTGTATTTGTTTGGTAGAGTGTACATTTCTCTCACTTTTAATTCAGGTCATTTGTTTATCATAAAAATTATTCTTGCATGGGAGACCAAAGAAATGAAATTGGAATGCCAAAGCGGCTATTTTTCCCATGGTCACTTGTAGACTCTAAGATCGCACCTCCTATACTGACGTCAAACTCGTCTTCCCTGGAGTTTTCCCCTCTTAAACTTTGCATTTATTACTTACAGTGTATGTTCCTCTCTTCATTAAGTCAAGTTATTTTTTGTTCATAAGAAACATTTCTTCAGGGGACCCCAGGGCATGTCAAAGCCCCCCCCCCATAATCACATATCAATTGAATAGTCGCCACTCCTGGATTTGGTGTCAATTTCTACTTCTCTTGAGTTGTCCCAACAACAACATTGTATTTGTTCATCCACCACTCATAGTCTTTATTGTCGCACCTCTTACATTTAACGTTGATTGATTCTTTAGTTGAGTTTTCCCAACCACAAATTTGTTTTTATAAGTTAGGGTATATCACACTTTATGTATCTCTTACTATGAATTATCGGTATTGTGGTTCATTGCCATGTTATAAAACAGGTACAAACCTTAGTACTCCTTGAATACAACAGTGAAGAAAAGAATTGCAATAATGTAGCTCTAATTTTTTAACATACGCCATGTATCACTGCAACTTGTAGCTGAGGTAGTTGAGCACCTACATGATGACTTTACTGTTGACGTAACCTCCGTCTGGAAAACGTGACGCCAGAAGGTGACTTCCGGTCAGGAAAATAAACTGCCACGTGATTGCAGCACTGTATGACGGGAAGGATATTTGATCAAGTAATGGCTTTAATGGTTGTTTGAACAAATTCTACCACATGTCAATGTTGGCAGGGTGGAGCAATATAAGTATACTACAAAATTTTACATACATGTAATACATATTAACTAATACATATACCTTGTATATATAATATACACGCTTAAGCCTACCTTGGCCCATGTCGCCCAGTGAATGGGCAGAGCAGAACACAGGAAACACCACCAGACACAAACAGAAGCACAGCTGACCTGAGACGTGTTAAAAAATCACAGGTATCATACATGTATATGTTACAGTTTACGAACCTATATGTTACAGATTACGGACCTATAACTAGAGATTATCCTACGACATCATTGTTTTGATTTCAACTCACGTTACATAAATGTCATCCGCAAGTTGAAGAGTTACATTGAAAAATTAAAGTCATTCCCACACTATATGGTGTATAGCATAGCTTCCTTAGCAGGGTCTACGAGTCTATTTTTTTCTGATGGCCGGCATGTAAGTTCTATTGCACTCGGTTTTTATTACACTCGGTTCGTTGTTGCCAGCCTCCGCACGGCAAAATCAGAAAAAAGGCCAGGCTCGTAGAAGCTACGAAGGAGGTTATGTATAGGACAGCGCTCACCCCCGTTTCTATTGCCCTGGGGCCACACAGCAATACAAGCACTTTAGCGGAACGATATTCGAGGAGAGATTCAGTTTTTGTTTTTTTCAAATACCTGCCACAGTAGAAAAGTCCAACAGCGATCCCAGCAGCGGCCAAGAACAGGCGGAAGAAACCTGCCTGTTTCTTTCGGACTTCATGAGGAACAGCATTGACACAGCATATCAGAAGGGCGGATAGCAGCTGTCCCAAAACAAGGTCATTGAAAAACATGCTGTCTCTGGATTTAGACACAGAGATCTTGTCCGGTTTAGGTTACCTGCGGCGAGAACGTTTTAAAACTGCTGCATAAATTTTATGCAAATTCATGTATCCGTGTGTACTTGTCTATCACTGAGGATGATGGCCGGATGATATCTAATGGATTGACAAACAAAACTCCCACGTGTTCAGAAGATGAATTATTATTTCATGGCAAACTAGTGTTTGTTGCGTAACGTATGTCAACTTTTCTTCGATCTATTGAAAATATTGGACACTTTGGCGCTCCGATCAAAGTAATTAGAGCAACGTATACTAGCCTCCGTTGCAGACTCCTTCCGGCTATTTTCTTTTTCAAGTTACAGTTTTACTATTACATTTTTTTTCTTATTGCTGGCCGTGAATAAGAAAAAAATGTAATAGTAAAACTGTAAATTGAACAAGAAAACAGCCGGAAGGAGTCTGCAACGGAAGCTATAGCTACGTGTACGACAAATTTGAAAGAAAACTCTTGAGCAAGAACCACATAACAAAAAACGGCTAGGGGCAAAATACATACTTAACGCATGAACTTTGAAGAACAAATTACAGCTAGTCGACTGAATAGCTTAAGCAGGACAAGCATAACAAAAATCAATTAGGTGGTTGGCTGGCAAGGTTTGGGTTTGACTTTATTTTCCAGCAACCCATTGAATCCGGTAGAGACCCCTCGGGAATTGGTTAGAAGTTGGCCTCCACCTGGATTCCTCAATAGAATGACTTGTCCTTGGGAAACCCTCAGTGCATTGTGACAGAATCACACCAAGTCAACAAAATCGAGGTAACAAAGAGATGGCATGTAACTGAACAGGTTACAATTACGGGTCACGTGCTGTTTGCGGGGTGTGGTGACGTAGAATCTGTTCATTCGACGCTTTGTCAGTCAACAAGAAAGTCGCAAGTTCCGAAAAACAGCCGTGTCAAGGTGGAAAGGCAAGCAAATCGGTGAAGCAGCTCAAACAAGGTATTCCACAAGCAAATAATCGTGGGAGCTAGGGGAATTGTATCGTGTTCTGGTGGCAGAGCATAGTATTTCGTCTATGGGGATTTATCTGGGTAAGGATCACAAAGTGACCTACTACAATTGACTGACGCGAAGTTGAAACTATAGTAGGGTGCAGTAGAGAAGCACGAGAAACGAATATGTTTGAGTTAAGGGTACAATCTGTAAGATAATGGTTTATTGGCGTTTGAGGCCCACCTTAAAATGGCGTCTTGGGGAGGTGAACTGAACTGCAACCGACTCACCCGACAGGCAGTCGTGATGTTTACGCGCATTTCTACGCCGACTGTGCAAATTTTACCGATTTCTACGATCTGAAACCCTGCTTATTCTTCTACTATGTAGGACAGCTTTTGCCTCGATGACTTGAAGAACAAATGACGAAGTGTTCAAGATTTTTGTCAATTCTTTACCGCGACGGGAGTTGTGGATAAATACTTTGTCCTGTGACCTTAATTGTTGCCCCAATATCTTTTATCACTGCAAACATTTTTGTGGACAGGTAAGATAGTTATGGCATATTGGAGGTCTCGACCGATTTTAAACCTCTCACCACTGTAAGTCTTCAGCTTCCTGTTAACATGGGCAAAGGCAA
Organism: Branchiostoma lanceolatum; assembly: GCF_035083965.1. Taxonomy (NCBI): domain Eukaryota; kingdom Metazoa; phylum Chordata; class Leptocardii; order Amphioxiformes; family Branchiostomatidae; genus Branchiostoma; species Branchiostoma lanceolatum. The sequence continues at coordinate 15,556,055 of NC_089738.1, read as the reverse complement.
CTTTGATTGCATGTTACCAAAACTGAAAATACCAGTACAATATGTTGTCATATGGTTCGTTGCACATGAAATTTTAAAAAACGATAGATAAAAAATAAACAAGATAAAGGGGTGGGAACCACTTCTCAAAAACGTTGTCTGTAGATTTTGGGAGCAGCCCCAGGCAGTTACATCCACACAAAAGGCGTACTCAAAACAAAATTATCTCAACTAAGTAGGGGGAGTCTTTCTTCTTTTGTTGGAGAAGCCTTAAGAGTAAAACATCTCGCTCAACCAGTCCACTTCCAAGGACATTCTGTAGTTAAGATCTCTAACAGTTGCCTATAGTAGCTTCGACAACTTTTTACATTGCTTTTCAATCAATTGATTAATTTCTACAGGATCGCTGGTATCATCTTCACTGCCATTAAATGCACCTGCCAATTTTTGTCTTTAAACTTTAACAAATATATTTAAATAGTTTCAGGAAAGCCATCATCATGCATCTGTTTGTGCAAAGCAAGAAAAACTACGGACTTCTGGGGATCACCGGAGAGGAGACCATCCGAACCATCAAGGAGCGGGTCTTCAAGCTGGAGGGTCTGCCGGTGGACCAGCAGATCCTGTACTACTCCGGGAAACCGCTAGAGGACGCTGCTACGCTGATTGGCTCCGGGGTACCCGACATGGGGACCTTGGACGTGAATGTGCGCACACGTGGAGGTGAGTTGTTCTGATTTCTTGGGGCTCGGTAAGTTGTTGGTGTTGGCGAGTTGCTATTCTTCCCGCTTCTTGCAACTTTCCTTCCCGTCGTATTGAATCAATCTCCATTCGTGTGAATGGAAGCTATCTATGATAACAGGTTTTAGTTTTGTAAAGCGGAAACCTATTCTGTTTTACCCTGCAGACCAAGGTGCAGACCAAGGACGCCGCCATAGTTAGTTGTGACGTCATCGGTCGGCCATATTGTTCATCACATGTTATCACAGCGAGCTGGTATGCCAGACACATATGATTGTAATGGCATCCAACTAAATATATATATAAATATATGGCTTACCGTGACTTCTCAAGTATAATCTCTAGTATGACATGTTTGCATACCAGGAGCCACGTACAAGGTAACCTTCAAGACCCCGGATGGAGATAAAGTGATTGACTGTCCTGACGACAAATACATCTTGGACGAGGCTGAAGAGGTAAGAACTGCAGAAAGGGGGAGGAATTACAAGAAATACGAATGCCGGACGAAAAGTCGACACTAGAGAGGTACAAAGGCAGGTCCCAGACTGGTAATGTTGAGAGAGATTTTGAACCAGCATCAGTGCAGTTTCCAAAAGAAGGTATACACGGCTATGGAAGATATATGCCTTGACGCGTACAGCTTTCAACAAATCTTCCATCTTCTGAACATGTGCTCCATGATCTAATCTCCAAGCAGATCCAACGGTTGCAAAGACCGAATCCAACTGACAGGAGAAGTTTTTATTGCAACCTGCCAGTTGGATATGGTCTTTGGAACCGTTGGATCTTCTTGGATATTATCCATGATCCACAAAGAAATGCCCCTTCCCGTAAAAAAAGTTGTGGCAAAAATCTCACACAACCCCCATCCCGACTTTCGAACTCAGCGGCCGGGATTCCCAATATGACGAAAGTCATCTACAGGTTTGAGAAGACCCAGATTTACTGTCTTGCTTTTTTGTATCTTGAATACTAGTAGTATCTAATTGCTGGCCCTTTCCAACCGCAGCAAGGACTGGACCTCCCCTTCTCGTGCCGGGCGGGGGCGTGTTCCACCTGCGCCGGTAAGATCGTGTCCGGCACCGTGAGTCAGGACGACCAGTCCTTTCTGGACGACGACCAGATGGCCTCAGGATACGTCCTGACCTGTGTGGCCTACCCGACAAGCGATGTGGTCATCGAAACCCACCAAGAGGAGGCTCTCTACTAAGGCACAGCAGCAGTATGGAATGCTATAAGCTCTTTCACAATTTCGAATACACATGCGCAAGGTCAAAGTTGAAGGCCTCTGGCTTGTAAACAATTCTCGTATCGATCTGCATAACAATGTCCATACGTGTTTAGTTTATGTCTCATGGGCCCTTACCTTTGACATATGCGTGCTATGAATGATGAACGAGCTTATTCCAGCATACTGCCTTTATGATATACACGTCATGTGTGCTGCTGAATAAGTCTGGGTGCCATACTATTTCTGCCAAGTACAAGAGCCCCTGTAAACTAACATGGATGGCACCCAGGCTTCTACTGCATCGAGGGCAACAAAAGTAGTCGGTTTAGTTCAATAGGTGTGCACTTGTAACGTTATCTACGTATACGAATTTTGCTAACGTCTATTAAACGAAGGACCTTAGATCTTCAGGAAACTGTTGCTTAGGCACTCCAATGTTCAATGCAGTAACCCCCACGATATTTAGCTCAATTACTAATCAGATAGTGTTTGTTGTTTGCGAGGTTTCACTGATAATTCGGCATAGAGTTGGTATAAAACTATAACGTCCTTGGTAAAATACTTATCTTAATATCCTACTCAGACACTAACTGAAGAATACCTACAACCCCGGAATGGTTCTACATATAACATATATATGCTTTACATGTTTGAATTATGGCCATAGGCATCATATAGTTTATTCGTGTATGTTGTCCTTTTGATTCCATTTCAAGTATATTTATCTACAAACCGCATAATAAGTGAGCCCCTGTCATTCTCCTATTGAGTCATAGCCCTCACACTTGGTGAGTTGAACTTGTCTCAAAAATATTTCTGACTTGGGGAGAAGAAATGCTGTTCCAGTCCCATTCAGTGTTACCTGTAAGCTTGAAGTGGCCCTCTGGTCTCGTTAGGTGGTAATCACACATTGAGTACAAGGAAAATCCTTCTTAAAAATCCTGGCCCGAATTAATTTGTCCTGACGAAAAATAATGAAATCCAATTTGTTCTTGACTCGTCACATGAAATGACAAATAAAAGCACCGTTTCTGTTTATGAACTGACGACACACCCTAATTGACAACTTATAAACTATATATATACCTCCGTAAAACAGTTGAGTAAATACCCGGGTAGGGGTGTATTTTGCGCAGATACATGTATTTGAGTCTGATAATGGAAAATTCTGCAAATATAGATTTTCCTCATTAGCTATGCAAATTAAGTCACAATTAGTATAATTGGCACTTCATTATGTATATCTCTGTCTAAGCTACCTGCATACTAAGTATCATATTGACAGTCCTATAATTTTCCAATTAGATGAGATATGTTTTTTGCATTAATTATGCAAATTAGGAATTTATTTGCATAATTTGTATCTGTCGATGATCCACTTTCCATAAACTACATACATTACATGTATTTGAGTCTTATGATGGAAAACACTGCAAATATCGATTTTCCTCATTAGCTATGCAAATTAAGTCCTAATTAACATGATTTGCACTTCATTGTGTACATCTCTGTCTAAGCTACCTGTATGCTAAATATCATGGAAATCTGTCGTTCCTTTGTTCAGTTATTCTCCTTAGAAGATTTTCATGATAACGCCCCTGCAGTTCCAGAGCAAGCTGCTAGGGGGCATAAACCCACACCACGTCTTCATTACACCACAAGCTATCTGCCACCAAAACATTAATACCATAGCACGTCCAGGTCAAGAGATACAAAAATGGAATTTCTGCTGCAGTACCAAGGTCACATACCAGGGGGCCAAAAATCGGCCTTGAATTTCGGCTTCACAACACCTGCCCACATACCAAATATCATCGCAATCCATCAAGAGGTTCTTGAGTTATGCTGACTACAGTAGTCCGGAAACATAAACAGACAAACAGACAAACAGACACACAGACACACCCAAAACAATATATCCATTTTTCATGGAGATAAAAACGGCTAGGGGCAAAATACATACTTAACGCATGAACGTGGAAGAACAAATTACAGCTAGTCGACTGAATAGCTAGAGCTTAAGCAGGACAAGCATAACAAAAAATGTGGCTGGCTGGCAAGGTTTGGGTTTGACTTTATTTTTCCAGCAACCCATTAAATCCGGTAGAGACTACTCGGGTATGTATAATTGGTTAGAAGTTGGCCTCCCCCTGGATTCCGCAATAGAATAACTCGTCCTTGGGAAACCCTAAGTGCATTGTGACAAAATTACACTACATCGACAAAATCGAGGTAACAAAAAGATGGCATGTGACCGAACAGGTTACAATTACGGGTCACGTGATGTTCAGGTGAAGATTACGTATAATTTGTTCATTCGACGCTTTGCCAGTCAACAAGAAAGTTGCAAGTTCCGAAGATCAGCCCTGTCAAGTTGAAAAGGCACGCAAAGCGGGGAAGCAGCAGCCGAAACAAGGTAATGAGAAGTAATCCTCAAGCAGGTCTTCGTGGGAGGGGGATTGCATCGTGTTCTGGGGCAGAGCATAGTATTACGCCTATGGGTATTTACAAATGCAAAAATTTTTGTGGACAGGTAAGATCTTGTGCCATGTTGGAGGTCTCGATCGATTCTAAAAGTCTTACCATTATAAGTCTGCATGCTGGGCAAAGGCAAATTATATATAATTAGTCCCAGTATATTCGTATCATGTAGTAAGCCCCGCGGTGACACATATCCAAACATGGCCTCGATCCCGACCTTCCCCCCGAGCTATGGTTGGGGGTGGTTCTGGAGCTAGGTCGAGTGAGTTCGACTGGTATTCGGCGCGGTTGGCTGGTGTTCGGCTGCGCCAGCCAAATGTTTTGAAAATTTCAAAACATTCAGCGGTGGACGGTAGGTCAGGCTGGTGGTTTGCTAGTGGCTGGGAGAAAGTCAGTAGTGGTCAGGGTTGTGTTTGGGAGTCGAAAATGGATTCTTGATTTAAAAGGGCAGCATACCCGACCTACCGCCAACCTCGTGTAACCGGGGCTTAACGTTGCTTTGGGTCGTTGTACCCGAAATAAACAAATAGATAAGAAATAAATGATATTAATGGGTGGGCACTACTTTTTTAAAAAGTTGTTTTTGCCCGTGTCGAGTCTGTGCAAATTTTGGAGAAGCCCCAGGCACAATAGTCTCTACCAGACTAACTACGCCGGCTATAGGGAGAACATTTGCCGGGGAACTTTGGCCATGGAAGGTTACATTCGCAGGCAATATTGGACCCTCTCTCCATAGCCGACTCCCTTCATTATTTCATACAATTGATCATGACTCTATTTGGCCAATTTTTACTATTTTCCCAGCGACCCGCGGAGTCTGGTAGAGCCTAAGGCACAACGTGCGTACACAAAAGACGCACGCAAAACCGATTTTATCTCAAGGTGGCGGACTCTGCTTCTTTTGTTCTTTCGTTGGTAAACCATAATTATCTGCAGCATTAGGAGCAAAGCATCTTGCTCAACCAGTCTACTTCCAAAGACATTCCGGATCCGTGCTTAAGATCTCTAACAGTTGCGTAGTAGCCTTCAACAACTTTTTACATTGCTTTTGAACTAATTAATTAATGTCTACATGACTGCTGGTATCATCTGCTTGTCATTACGCGCACCTGTCAATTTCTGTCTTTAAACTTTAGCAAATATATTTACATAGTTTCAGGAAAGCCAGCATCATGCATCTATTCGTGCAAAGCAAGAAAAACTACGGGCTTCTGGGGATCACGGGAGAGGAGACGATCCGAACCATCAAGGAGCGGGTCTTCAAGCTTGAAGGTCTGCCGGTGGACCAGCAGATCCTGTACCACTCCGGGAAACCGCTAGAGGACGCTGCTACGCTGATTGGCTGCGGGATACCCGACATGGGGACCTTGGACGTGAATGTGCGCACACGTGGAGGTGAGTTGTTCTGATTTCTTGGGGCTCGGTAAGTTGTTGATGTTGGCGAGTTGTTATTCTTCCCGCTTCTTGCAACTTTCCTTCAAGTCGTATTGAATTATTCTCCATTCGTGTGAATGGAAGCTATCTATAATAACGAGGTGTTAGTTTTGCGAAGCGGAAACCTATTCTGTGTAACCCTGCAGACCAAGGACGCCGCCGTAGTACTTTGTGACGTCATGAGTCGGTCATCTTGTTTACCACATGTTATCTCATCCAACTTGTATGCCAAAGGCTTGTGATTGTACTGGAGTTTATTTTCAACCGGCCACCCGTTAAAACCATGGGGAAGATCTAGAGATGCCGCTTCAGTGAACGTTCAGTGCCCAGAAGTGGTCCATATGGCCTTGCACTGAACAAATTCGTTTAGAAATATATATATGATAGTCAACAATGTTTGCGAAACATCAGTAAGGTAGTACATTGTCTATTCCTCAATTTTAATCCCCAATATAACGTGTGTATTCTAGGAGCCACGTACAAGGTAACCTTGAAGACCCCGGATGGAGATAAAGTGATTGACTGTCGTGACGACGAATACATCTTGGACGTGGCCGAAGAGGTAAATCTTTACGGTGGAAATGTGAAAGAAATGCAACAAATGAGAATGGAAACGTCTTGGAAAACACATTGTATATACCAAGACAAGACAACAAACAAAGGAATAAAGCGACCAACACACCGGCTGATTACAATATCTCCCTTTTCACCGAGGTAATGATGATTAATCTAAGAAAGCTAGAACCCTATTAACCTCTTAAAACCCACTCATTGTAGAAAAGGTGGGTCACTTTGTCTTCCATTGCTTCCAAAGGAAAGGCAAGGAAAGTGATCTCGAAGCAGTTTAGCTCAATTGAACTCGATGAACAAATGAGCTAATCGTCCACTGGTTGTGACAGAGAAGACAAACGATATGTACAGTATTTACAGGTTCATTGTATACCCGAGAAATTCCTCTAGCTCTTTTCGACAAGCATAATGAACAGTGGACCACGGCTTAATGTCCCGTCCTAAGTGCGACCCTTTCCAGTAGCGTGTATGTCGGGTGAGCGACACAGCCGGGATCGAACCCGGGACTTCTAGTTCCAGAGGCAAGATCGCTAACCACTGGACTACGCACGCTACCTATTCCAAATAAGAAGACAGACCCAAAAAAACGTAGATTGTACTCCGTAGCAGTTCTTATAACAGTCACTTGTTCCACTTCTCACCATTGTTAACTTGCACTGTCTGTATACTTTTTCAATGTATTGTTTCATGTTTCAATTAGCTCTCGGGGAAGAAATTGCAAATAAACTCTTATTATTGATAATTAATATTGAGCCTTTCCCAACTGCAGGCCGGCCTGGACCTCCCCTTCTCGTGCCGGGCGGGCGCGTGTTCCACCTGCGCCGGTAGGATCGTGTCCGGCACCGTGAGTCAGGACGACCAGTCCTTCTTGGACGACGACCAGATCGAAAGTGGCTACGTCCTGACCTGTGTGGCCTACCCAACAAGCGATGTGGTTATCGAAACCCACCAAGAGGAGGCTCTCTGCTGAAGCACAACAATATGCTCGTTCACCTTTCCAAACACGCATGCGCAAGGTCAAAGGTGAAGGCCACTGGCTTGTAAACAATTCTCGTATCGATCTGCATAACAATTTTCAGACGTGTTTTGTTTGTCTCGTGGGCCTTTACCTTGGACATGTTACCCACCGCACATGCGCACTCAGGAATGGTGAACGAGCTTATTCCAACATACTGCCTTTATGATATTCGCTTCATGTCATGAGTGCCGCTGAATACGTCTGCGTGCCATGTATGCTACTTGGCTTATCGCTCCATCAAGTACAATGAGAGCCTCCGTAAGCTAACTTGGATGGCACCCAGGCTTCTATACCGAATCGAGGGCGACAACTTGAAGTAGTGGGGTTTAGTTCAATAGGTGTGCACTTGTATCTACGCTTATACGAATTTTGCTTTATATAGATCCTTAGAAAACTGTGACTTAAGCATTCCAATGTTCAATGCGTTAATCGCCAGGATATTTGTTAACAATTGTTTATTTTCGCGAGGTTTCACTGATAATTTGGCATAGAGTTGGTATCATAAATATGACCGGTCTTTGGTAAAATACATATAGATGCTTTAAATGTTTGAATTATGGCCATGAACATCATAGTTTATTCGCTTAGGGTTATCTCTGTCCTAATCAAAACATGTGATTAAAATCATGCGCGACGTGGTGTTGCGGGGAAATAAAATCGGTTAACACAAACTGTGTATGTTGTCCTTGTTATTCCATTTCAATTATATTTATCTACATACATACATATATAATTCGTGAGCCCCTGTCGTTCTCCTATTGAGTTATAGCCCTCACACTTGGTGAGTTGAACTTGTCTCAAAAATATTTCTGACTTAGGGAGAAAAATGCTGTTCCAGTCCTATTCATTTATTGACCTGTAAGCTTGAAGTGGCCTTCGGGTCTCGTGCATTGAATACAAAGAAAATCCCTTTTAAGAAATCCTGGCCCGAATCAATTTGTCCTGACAAAAAATAATGAAATCCAATTCGTTCTTGACTGGTTACGTGAAATGACAAATAAAAGTACCGTTTCTGTTTATGAACTGACGACACACCCTAATTGACAACTCATAATTCATACCTCCGTAAAACAGTTGAGGAAATACCCGGGCAGGGGTGTATTTTGGGCTGCTAGTTACACCGGCCGGTCAAACTAAGGTCGACCGGTCATATATCCTGGTAAATTATTAATTAGTCTTTAGATGTAGCTAGATATCACGTTTTATTATCGCTGTAAATATGCTTGTTTTTCACCATGACCTGTACTTAGCTCATCAGAGCATAAACGTGCAATAAAGGTCTTTCATTCATTCTGGGCAGGGGTGTAGTCTGGGCTAATACACCCAGTCAGCTTGTCATGGTTCGACTGTTGGCACATGGCTTTTTGGGTCATTTCAGGACATTGACCTTTGGCCTCCTGTGAATCGGGTGCCCCGGCTTGAGGTTGCTGACTTCACCTTAAAGGTCGGTGTTTTCAGTGCATGTATACTGCTTTATATACAATAAAAAAAATAGTACGCCAGGTTTCACTAACGTTTGTGCAAACTTGGGTTAACAAACTGAAACGCCAACATGAAATATTTTGACCAAATAAATTGTCAACGTTATTAAACGTTATGGTAATGTAAAACCAGTTTGAACTCGAATCGTAGTGCTTTTTGGACATCTGATAGTGCGAAGATTGGCTTCGTCTCGGCTCTTTATTTTAGCCACGCACGCACGGTAAGTGATCCCTAATCGTATCGATAAGTGTGTTGGGTTCTTTCATGTGTAGGCCAAGGGGTGTGACACCTGTCAGTGAGTGTGTGTGGGGCGGGGGGATGCATCTAACATTCCTTAGTGCGCATGTGCAGTCATCTTGTATTGGGGTCAATGTCAAAGTTTAGGATCAAGTATCTTGTTCCGTTTCAGGTAAAGCAAAAAAATGTCTTTCATGGAAATTCCAACCTCCAAAGATGTCATCACTGTATCTTGGGTACAGGAGGTTCTTAGCAGATATTTTTCCCACCAGGGAAACACTGGGCTAGTTGTTGTTAAAAGCCTGGACAGTCAAGGTGCGGTAAGCCCAGGACAAGGGTTCCTTAGCAACAGGATTGCATTGGTTGCCATGGGAACAGTCGGCGACACACCCATGACAACCCACCTGATGGTAAAGATGTTCTCAGATGACCCAGCTGTATGTGACCTTGTGCACGACCTACGATTTGACAGTATAGAGGTCAACTACTACAACCGGGTAGTGCCAGCTCTCAGGTCAGAAGTTGAGAGGCTAGAGGGTGCAGCAGGGTCAAAGGTTGAGGGGTCAGGTGAGGAGGAGAAACATGCTGCAGTACCGCTTCCAGTCCCCAGGTGCTACCATGCTGCATACGACAAGAGTACAGGGAAGTCTGTGCTCTTGTTGGAAAATCTGCAGTCTAAGGGGTTCTTCACTAAGAAGTTCTCTGATGGACTAGGGCTTGAAGAGATGAAGCTAGCGGTATCTGCTTTAGCCAAATTTCACGCCATCTCCTATTCGGCTATGCAGCGGGGGATGCTGCCTCCCTCTGGTTTTGATTGGCTCTTTGACGCATCGGAAGAAGCTGCGACGTCGGTCATCATGCAGGTGTTTCACGATGGCGTAAAACAGTTCACAACGGCCTTTCCTGACAAATCAGAACTGGCGTCTCTGCTGAGGAGGCTAGGTGAGCGTGTGCCAGGCATTCTGGGAAGCGAGGAGGAGGGACCCCTCATGGTGCTGTGCCATGGGGACTGCTGGGCAAACAACATCATGTTTCAGGTAATGTAATCATATTCTTCTTCTTTCCGTAATGTCCATCTGCAGAGAAATTGGCAATTACTGACATGTATCGGGTCAAAGCAGACTGTAAGGTTTGGACCATCGCACAACGGGGCATGCCCCTACTCTTTTTTGAAAGGTGTGGTGGGTTCTTTAACGTGCGTGGTGTGTGGCTTTTCCCAAACACAAGACCTGCATTTAACGTCCTATCAGAGGGCATTTAAATGGGATGTCCCTGTAGCTCAACTGGTAGCAGCCTCACAGTTGAGCTCCTGGTTCCAATTAGTTGGTAAAAGGTTCAAATCCTGGGAAGGGCATCTCGGTTGGGGCTGCATGCGCACCTTTCAGTAGGAACGTAAAATGGGGGGGGTCTTACATGTATGGTCTCAAGAACATTCAAGGGCTAGCATTTACCCCTCCCTGTAATAATATACCCTGCTACAAAAACAGCAAGGTAATGGAACTCAGAGGAGTAAACTAGAATGGGATGCCAGGCTTTACTATTGTATCCCTAACAGGTGAATGAAGCAGGAGTGCCAATGGAGGCGATGCTGGTGGATTGGCAGTGCGTGTGCTGTGCCCCTCCTAGTAACGACCTGGCGTTCCTCCTCCTCTCAAGCACCAGCCGCAGTCTACGGCAACAGCACACCAACGACATCCTCGCACACTACTACAGCGTTCTGACCACAACCGTCCATAAGTGCGGACTGGATTTCCCACCGTACACTTTGGACATGCTCTGTGCAGAGTATCATGCAGAGCGCGTTTCTGGACTGCTTCAGTGCATGGGCTCGTATGATTGTTTTGTCGCTGACCAGGCTTCTATGGAAAGGCTTAGAGACTCTGTTGAAGAGCTCAGGGAGTCAAATCTCATCTAAGTTCCATAATTCCCATTCATTTTGGCATAGATATGATTCCACAGTAGAAGGGGTAGGGAGGTTTTTGCAGTGTTTTAAGTTCACAGTCAAAGAAATACTGTAGCAGAAACACACAGTCTTGGTGTCATGATTTAAAAGAGGATAAAAATAAAACCACCGGAAATATTTCAAGATTTAAATTAATCCTGAGATTTCTAAAAGGCACTATCACAAGAAACAAAACAAAACAGCATGATCTTTCTTATGATACATTTATTTTGATTAGTGAGTAGTTTCACTGTCTTAGTTCCCAATAACTGGACACCCTCCCTCTTACTCAGCAAGTCATAATCTCGAGTGTTGGGTGTAAGTTGCAAGGTATGTCATATGTCGACCTAACAAATTAATAGAAATTTATTAAATACATTGTGCAGCAGATTGGAAATGATACAGAAACAAGGATTTCCTATTTAGAATATGGCTTCATGCAACAAATACAGCAAACAAAACTCTTTAAAAAGAAACGTCTCTATCAAGAACATTAAATTCCCTTGCCAAATTTACTTCTCTCACCTATACAATGAATATTACTCGTAAATGTGTAGATTAACTAGGCTGTGTTTGCTTCAGCTATAGTTTTGTTGACAAACATTTGTTAATGTTATGAGCATGTAAATGAAACGTCTTAATGGTTTTGTGACTAGAAATCGATCAAAGAACTATGATACACGGATAAAATATACATGGAAGAAAATCTAGTAAATTTACCAACAAATCGTTATGTACACTTTTTTTAGCTTCCAAATCCACCTGTTTGTTGAACTGTAAGTCAACGGTTTACTTTGAACTGAGATAGCTTTACAACCATGTGGTGTGTTACCGCCATTGCCACGATCAGGATTAATTGCACACGATTGAAGAGCTTAACATTATATATAATGCATGCATACGTCATATAAGAAATACTAATAATCGTAGATTCATACAACTGTAAGGTATGAGACTGTTACTATAGGAAAAGCATCATGAAATAATCTGTATCATTAAAGTAACTGACAATATTATGCTTTTTTTGTCTGATGGGTTCTTTACGGTTACTGTTTACCTTTAGTTACTTTCTTGAAGCTTTGTTTTAAATCCATATTGGTAGGGTTGTAAAATAGACCACAGGAAAATCTTTGATATATAAAGTTTACATATTTTCCTTGTATGAAGGCACGCCTGGTTGAACCATAGTAGTACATGGTGGAATACTCTGATGATAGGCTGCACTTCCAGTTATAGCCGCTTGGAGGCGCTGTGTCCAAGAGACACACTCTTGGTCTTCTTGGGGGTGACTAGGGTGCCCATTGGGGACATTGGGACGTGCTGGAGGAAGGATGGGAGAAATGAATGACAGGTTACCACAAGTAACGCCTCAACTAGCAGCGCTGATTTAAATTCATTCATCTAATGGTTTCATCATGATTATGGTGATATGTTGAATTAAGTTCCCTGTACATAATTCAAAATGTAGTAAATATGGGGACTAAGCTCTTGTTGAATTTGATTTTTTTTAAATGAAAACAACAAACTTTGCTGGCTGAAAAGGTGTATCATGTAATTGAAGTCTTATTTGAAGTGTTCAATGAATATCAGATACCCCACAGGAATTTGAAATTAGGATGTACAACAGAGGAACATGTATGTTAGGACGAAGAATTGTGATGTGAGTAAAACTTGGTTAGGGATACATGAGATGAGGTGGACCAAGGAGACAGATGAAGACCCATTGTCATATCAAGTTATCAGATATTGGAGGATTGAATTGAATAAAACTGTCCGCCACTATCTGATTTAGTGCAAAGTGGATGACAGCTTTGCTGAAGGTCTCTATTTTCACTGGTTGAAGGTTTCTGGAACTATTACTACAATGTTGCACACCACACTTCACACAACTACACACCATCTAATCTACCGATTTGCCGAAAACTATCGTTGCAAATATTACCCATACAAGCCGAAGTAAATAATCCTCTGCATCAGGCATTGCTATCATTAAATCTAGAGCCTGCATATGCTCAAAAATGTTTTAAAATAAGTATCTTCACACTCTAAATGTTAAAAAGATCAAACTAAGTGTTTTGGAAACATCAAGATTAATCTCATTTACTAAGTTCTTAAATATTGTAATTATTGATTTGAAATGGAGCAAGTAAGCGAGCAGGCAAATGGTCACTTTCTCAAAATCAAATTTTACCTTTGCAACTTTTCGCAATTTTTCTATCACAGAAATCGAAAAGACCAAAATGGCAGTTTGATGGTTCTGTCTTTTCTCAAAGCGGTCGTACTGCAGATTAGGCTCTGATAGGATATCTCTTTGCCTATGCTAACCAGGTTCCTTCTAATGAGTATCAACAGAGAATGCATCTGAAGATCCAAATACTATGTGTACGAATACTCCAGCAACCTAATCAACTACAACACCAAGCCAAACCAAGCCATGACACCGAGGTGTCCAGATCGACCTACCTGACCAGACTTTCTGCGTGCTACACCGGTAAGAACCGGCGACCGGCGCCACAATCTGTCGTGTGCACGCACAATCTGAAACAAGGGCAAGGGGTGGGGGGATTGATTCTAGAGGCTGAGGCCTACAACATGTACTTGTAATTGTGCATATATAACTTATTATAAGACTATTGTGCCACAGTTAGTGTCATGTAACATGTTAAAGTACACATAGTTAGGACATCTAGAATTAACAATGGGATGTGACCACACAGTTTAGTACATGTAAGTTAGTAGTAAAATGACAAAGTGTTTTAACCATTAGAAATGTCACCATGTAATCTGTGTTACTTCACAGATCAGCACGTCATGTTATGAGTCTTGTAGTTTTGGAGTTTAGCCAGTGAAAACAGTTAAAATTTTCTTGTGCAACGTTCACCCAAGCAAACTGTTTTGTTTTACGAATATTGTTGCATGATTGACTTCTTCCTTGAACTTCATTTTGACAGTGCTTAGACTGATATTTTGCCCCATTTCAGAGAAATAGTTGCCCCCTAACACACTATAGCTAGTAGTGTATGGTCACTGTATGCGCATTGAATAGATAATAGTTTTTGTGTAGATCTTGCTACTTGGAAGTAAAGAACAACATCAATTCAAGCAGTTTTTACCATATTGTTGTGGTACCAAAAAAATGTATGTACTACTGGCTTTACTTTTGCATTAGCTATAAATTCCTTGTATACGTAGTACATCCTTTTTTGTTTCACACATGAACATGTACATACATGTATCTACTAAGTAAAAATCAAGGAATGTATTGCAAGTTGCAATTGTAGCTGGCATAAAAATTGCATGTGTTTTATAGCCTCAGATTGATCACAAGCAGATGATCGATTAATGGAGCAAAAGCAGCTAAGTTTATTGATTGCATCTGCGCACGTGCATACCAGTCTCGTTGCTCAAATTAACTGACATCACTTCTGATTGGCATGATACACACCACACTGGCCACCACTGATTTAGATGCTTTGAATCGTTATCTGAAAGTGCAGCATTATAATATTTACTGATTCTAATTTCATTGCTCATAATGATCCCGCAAAAGCACAGCAGGTCCAAGTTAGCTGCTGAAATGATCTGATTGTGTTTGGATGTCACTGATTAATGAAGTCAGCTCACACAAGCCTCAGTGTACAGCAGGTCCAGAATAGCTGCTAAAATGATCTGATTGCGTTTGGACGTCACTAATAAATGAAGTCAGCTCATACAAGTCTGAGCGCACAGCAGGTTCAAGCTAGCTGCTGAAATGATCTGATTGCGTTTGGACGTCACTTATTATTGTTGTCAGCACACAAAACCCCAAACTAGTTGCTGAAATGATTTGATTGTGTTTGGACGTCACTAATTACTGTTGTCAGCACACACAAGCCTGAGCATACCTTATTGTCCCCGGCCAGCCTGGCCCCGATGGTATGAACCCTCCTGTTGTAGGAGCCCTGATAGAACACATGCAAGATTCCAGCTTTTGACAGGTTAACACTTCTATGCACTAGCCACCACCTCACACCAGCTAGCTATAGAGCGTTTACATCTAATACTAGGTACACCAACATGGAGGCAGCCTGTGTTTACACCATCTCATGCTGGCTGGAGTTAATGTCGGATCGGCTGCTAGGAGTCCGATTTAGTGAGGCTAGAGGCAGACACAGCTATTTGCATTTCAGTGAACCGTAGCTCAAGTGTTTTTTTGGACATTTTAGAGATCTTCTGATCCTCCCAAATACTGTACAAGGGGAAATGTTTGTGGCGGTTTGATTTTGGGGTGAAGAAAAATTGATTGGTTTAACTTCAAACATAAAACCAGTGCAAATGTTTCCTCTTTTACACTAACCTCTATGAAGAGTGTTTAGCTTACAAAAGAATACCAAAAAGAATACCAGAGAAATAAACAAAAAAATACTGATAGAATTGATAAACACTGAGTACACTTGCGGTGTGGTCCACTGAAATGCAAACGAAGGACACTAGTATGAAGGTCAGCACAGGCAGTGCCTTTTTCATTGATATGAAAAGTGAGTGAAAAATGCCCAAACTGCTAGTATTAGTTTATTGTATTAGTCAAGTAAAACTGTCTAATTGCACTACAGACTGTAGTGGAGATATTAGAATGTTATTATTTCTTTTGTTATCTCTAATCAGAGATTACAGGTTTTACAATGTTATTATATCAGTATGAAAATTAGAAAAGGACTAGATTGTTTTTACAGTATTTCCACCTTCACCTGTTAGCATTTATACAATTAAGATACGGGCATTTATTATTCCAAGACTGATTGTATTATTCCAAGTTTTAATTTGACAATACTAAGTTTTGTTTACTAAGGTGCACATCGTTAAGACTAATTGGTTAAGACTAATTATGTCCACCAAGGTAAGTAAGCAAAAACAAGGAAAGACAGTAACAACATTGAAAGCTCAAGCAAGACAATAAAAGCAAGACAGTCAAATAAATGAAAAAGACAGTACCACAATGCTAAAGAATGTGGCAGCTGCAGTAAGCAAAACTCTACAGACTGAGTCTACTAAACTAAAAATTCAAACCTTAATCCTCAAAAAACGTTGATAAAAGAAAAAGTGGCAATTTTCATAAGCAGTGTATGAGCATTAAAAAACACACATCCACTACATTCCGTTGAGTGAAAAAACGATTTTTAAGTTTTGAAGAAAAAAATCTTTCATTCTTGTAGAATGTGCTAAATGGTATGTCCTGACCACCCCTGTAATAAAATGGTACCTACCAGAATCGTAGCAAGTTTTAGTTGATTAAAGTCGATAACTAATAATAGGTAACTAATCTTCAATTTTAGGACCAATCTATTTTCCCTACAGGGGTGGACAGGTTATAACTGATGCCATGTTCTCACCTGTAAGTCTATACTGCTCGCCATGTTACGTGCCCCCTGCAAGTCACCCAGGGGGGTCTCTGCCCCCTCTCGCTGCATCTGCATGCCCCCCCTGGCCGGGCTCATCACCATGGATACCGCACGGTTGATCATTCGCCGCGGAGTCTTGCTGAACGAGAACTGCCGAGTCACCCGCTTGGCCTTCTTGGAGAAACCCCTGAGAAAAATATATTTGATCCAATCAAAGGGTGTTACATCTTAATTTGGTTCCTATTACTAGTATTACATACTTAGGATTAGGACCTAAATGACTGTGTATCTGTTATATTCTATCTGACCCTTACCAGATCATGACATCAATGAAAAGTGACCTGTGTGCCCATTTGAGTTTTGCTTTTCCAAAATTACATGTAAGTTAGTAGTGATATATATATATAGATATATCTGACTCAAAACTTATGTTCCAATGCCCACCCATCCTTACCTGGCTATTCTGTTGAAGCCCACAGTGTTCACTATGGCGCTGCTGTCCAACTCCACATCCTCTGGGTTTACACTATGGAGGAAGTTCTCCTGCAAACATCAACACCAAGAACAGAAAGTCAGTTTCAGGAAATATGCACCAAATAAGCTACAACTTGTACAAGATCTTAGGTAGGTTGTCCTGTTGCATTGTTAACACAGCTGCAGCATAAGTTATGAAAATCAATTCATCCCTTTCTGAGATACTAGTATCCAGTTTCTAAGTCAGCTCCTGCAGTTCCAAGGAAAGGTGCTAGGGGACCAAACCTACATCACATTCTCCCATTTAGCAGAATGGTCTGCCACTTAAAAATCTTGACCAGAACATGTCTAGAACCTGAAGTCCAGCAACAGTACATACAAAAGCTGCTAAGGGGCCCAGAATCTTATCGTTTCTTTGATAGGTCAAGATCTAGCAACAAAATAAATTTCACAGCAATCCATCCTTGGTTTCTTGAGTTATGCTAGTATCAACCATGAACAAACGCAATGCAACCAAAGGAAAACCTTCTTGGGGAAGGAAACAAACATGAAACAGCCATGCTACTACTACTCACGGCATCAGCCTTGCAGGTGGTGTTGGCCATGTGTCTGCAGAGTGACTTGAGCCAGGCCTTCTTGGTGGTCTCCGATCCCAGCAGAGTGAACATGTACAGGCAAACCTCATCGCTACCCGTGCCAGGGGCCTGGTAAACCAGCCCAAATGCATTCTTGCATTCTGTGTGTGCATAAGACAAAAATTACTCTCAATACATACCTGTATGACATGTTGCGTACAATTTGCAATATACTCATCTGAAATCTATAAACTCAACTAAACATAAACATCTTGGAGAAGAAAAAAAAATGAAACAATTTGAACTATAGCTGTTACAAGATATTTCTGATTGTAAGAAGGGTTTTCAGGTCCATACTAGCCTAAGTAAACTCAACCATATCAAATGTCTACTTACCTCTCAAATCATAATCACATTGTATAATGCTGGACTGAGACCTACCTTCTGTGTCTCTAATGTCCACAACCCTTTTGATGTGTGCCAGGTTGAAGAGTTCCACATGTTTCAGGGGGCCTGCAGGGGCTTTCAGCAGCCCTGGACTCTTGAACACGCTCTTTACATCCGCCATCATGCTGTGTCGCTTCTTGGATACCTGGAAAACCACATAAGAGCCTTGTAGCAAATGACACGACAAGAAAAACTTTTCAAGGTTTAGGACTTGGTTTCCATTATTATTTTCAATGTCAAAGATCTGTATGGATTTTGATAAGGATAACAGCTGATTCTTAAAATCAGTTGTCACAAGATTGGATGACTGTCCCAGACTCTGTTGGCCATCAAGGTTCTACAGTTCTAGGGCCTTGACCAGTAGAAGAGCTGCTGACCCTTACCTCTTCCCTCATGACCTCAATGAAAAGCGGCCTGCGTGCCGATTTGAGCTTATCATGAATAAACAAAGGTTCAAACAAACAAACAAACAAGTGTGATTTAGTCAGGCTATTATTTTCCTTACAATCTGTCAACTTACAGATCAGAGCACTTGCTTACATTTGGAAAATATTCGTCATGCAAATCAGTTCTCTATGAACAGGAGCCAGACTATTTGGCAGGGAAGCGATCAGAGGAGTGAGCCAGAGCTAGAATTGGATAGGTACCAGGCTACCAGTACCCACCCCTAGCTGTTATGTCGATCTAGGACCTTATCTTCCTTACCTCTAACAGATCTGACATGAGGAACAGGGTGAGATATTCTCCCTTCCCGCACAGCTCGTGTTCTCCCCCCAACTCCAGCACATCCACCCTCCCGATGAACTGTCTGTGGGAGGACAGCACGTCCGCCGGACATCCCTCCACCTCGTTCACCACGTCGAACATCTGGACCTGGCCCTCCGTGCGCCGCTTGTCCTCGTTGATATGGTCAAGCACGTCCTTGATCGCCGCGATGGCATGTTCCATCGCAAGGTGGTCGGGGTTGGACTTGTCCGTCTTCTTCAGAATGTCTGGGATGAGGAAACATTGATGACAAAGATTGTTAAATCTTTCTCAGAAAAGCTGCATTAGTAGTAGATTTGTTGTTCAAGCACATGCTTAAAGCATTGATGTCTTTGAAGACTTTCAGAATTGCTGACATGTTTCATATACTGTTAATTCATTTAAATGTTGAGGAGGCATTCATGGTCCACACAGAATGTATACTATAATAACTAACGGAAAAGTAGGCTGACGAATATAAAACCAACAGAAATATTTCAAGATCTACATGTACAGCACTGTAGTACCCAAGGTCAAAACACATCTAATCTTCCCTCTTGAAAAGTGAATCATAAGAAAGTGGGTGGGTGACTACTATATATCCCTATATGATTACTTCACTGTGATTCAAATAGAAGTATCTGGCTATAATTTAGTCATCTTGTATCACAACTGGACTAAAGCCCTTACCAGTGAGCAGTAGGATGATGCTGGGTAACCTCTGCACAGGTCGGATCAGCAGGTCTCCTAGGGTCTCACGACAACACTCAGGCTTGCTCTGCTGGATCTGGGAGAGGCAAAACAATTGCATAAAGCATGATGATTACAGATGAATAATCTAACTCAAGCCTTTCCGTTGTACAATATATCATTTTAGGTTTTCTACTGTGTTTCAAAAATGAAACCATTTCTTTTGAACACAAATGAAGTGGTTTTGCGAGATCATTTTTAGATACATCATTCTTAATCATAATCATAAGTAAATTCATTGCTGCAAACACACTATCATTTTGTTCTTGCCAAACAAACATTTAACACATGTTGCATTGTTTGAGGTTTACATGTACAAAAGACAGTGTCATATAAGAGCAATAGTAAACACCAACCTTGAGGAAAGCATGAAAGCGTGGCTGCGTTCTCATGCATTTCTGTAGTGTCTCCTTACTCATCTCAAAGAAGTTGACAAACTTGGGGTAGGCCTTCAGCAACAACGGTTTCTGTGAAAGTACATGAAAAGAAAATCAATCCATATCACAACCATCCATTGCTAAATTCTTTCAAATCTTCAACTAGAATGTTTACGATAGTGTGAGTCTCTCAAATTGGAAAGTAGCTTTATAGTGAGTTGTACTTTCTGGACAATTAAGTGGTAAATCAAGAATCCTGCTTTGACTTACGTATTTACAGATGATATCTCCAATGGACTTTTCTTCAGACCAGTCAGCAACAAGCTGGCTCAAGGAATCCTGCAACAATAAAGTAAGGTGTGAACAAATTGTAAAAAGACATCATTATCATTCAAACCAGAGTCAACCCAGTGATAGAAATGACTGAGATGGCATCAATGCCAACAATGCCAGACCATCGATGCAGCACCGTCCAACATCAATGCAGCACAAATGCAACATCAATGCAGCACCAATCCAGCATGACACACCATTTCCACAAGGGTTCTCATACTTTTAGTCCAATGAAAGATGCCAATAGAAACATGCAGAGTACTTGAAGAGAGTGCACTAACCCTGAGCTTGGTGTGCACATCCAGGATCTCTGGAATACTGCCAAATATGGTCTTCACTTCCTCTGCGGCCAGCGGCAGTCCTCCCAGCTGGTCTTTGTTCTCAAGGGGCTCCTTAAACACCTGAAGGAATAAGATACAATGTATATCTGGTGGGAACACATGCAAGAACGAATATTAAGGTTCCATTGCCTTTTTGAGGCTGTATATCCAGTTGTCAATCCACTGTGTCTAGGGCTCGATATTACAAGGTGGAGCCCATCTCTTTCCTTGGACCGCTTTTTACCTCCCCAACCAAAGCCAGGAGCCCATTTTTACACCTGAGCGAAGTAAGGAAAGTCATGTTGAGTTTCTTTGCCAGGGAAAAAATGTCTAGCCAGGAATGCCGGCAATCAAACTTGTGACCTTTCGATCATGTGTCTGTTAACCTCACCACTCAGTCATAGACGCCAACAACGATAGTAGTGTCCCTCTCAATCAATAACAATTTCCCACTTGTATCCTCTGTGTAAAAACATAAAAGCTTTGCCTACCCTGACAATAGTCTGTAGGATGTTGACGTAGTTCTTCTCTGTCTGTGTGAGCTCCATCACACGTTGGTGCCTGGCTGAGAGGGGTTTCTGTGGGGTGGGGGGCACAGGGGTGGGCAGTGGGGAATCATCCAATCCAAGATCTGTGAAGGGAAAAGTCAAGGGTGTCAAGGTTAAAAGAAGAAAAAAAGTCAAGTCAGCAAGTAAGGAAACCATAAATGTTACATGTAAATAAGTATCAAAGTTCAAACCAGTGGAATCTCTAGTAGTTTAAAATGTGTTTGAAAATTATTCTTATGACCAACATATCTACTAACTAGTCTATTGCTTCAGTTCATCAGTTCAATTTATCTTTAGAAAAAGTCATTCTCCATAGACATTTTCAACACTTTCAAATCATGTTCATATCCATACTTTAAAGACTTTGCAACTTTTCTATAAAATGTCTAATCACTGATATAGCTACTGTATGCAATATCAGACATACAATGCGCAAACTTTATATTACACAGAACATTAAAAAAAGGTAAAAAGAAAAGAAGACCAACCGTCATCATCTAGTATGTGTTCTGGCGTCTCTGTGTAGTCAAGGAAGGACCCAGACATGGACAGCATCGCCTTGGCATCATTTCCTCCCGGGCCGGCGCCTGAACGCCGTTTTCTTGCCGGGAGCAGCGGCGAATCGTTATCGCTGTCCTGCGCAAGCAGGGCCGTCGTTTCTTTCAGACGCGGCCGCTTCCTACCGCGTGATGTGGGTGTCCTACCGATGGGAGGCTTCAGGTCTCTCGCCGGCGTCTCCATCTGAAGGGGCAACAAAGAATTGTTCCTTCAATTTCTGCTAAAATTGCGCCATTTACGTATCTTTTGTTTCAAGATAACAACTAAGTATGAACTGCTGCAGCACCTTGCAATTCACACTGGAATTCTGCACAAGAGGCATATTCTCCCAAACAAGGTCGAATTCAAATATTACCCTTTGTCTGCCCTTTGTTATGTCCAAAAGAACTTTTAGTCTTCTATGTTACAAATCTACAAGGACTACAGGTATCTTTAATCATAGATTGTCACAAATAGACAAGAGATTGATACAAAGGTTGATAAAAATAGACATATCATACCCTCTTGAACTGGTAGATCATTTCATCAGCCCTGGCCTCAATCTGAATGCTCGCCCAGAACCACTGGAAAAAGAAAAAAGGGAAGTCTTAGTAAGAATAGCTGATCATATGGTACAATTGTGTGAAAAGAAATATCCAGTATTTTTCAGAAATTTCTTCACTTCACTCAGGTGGAAATGAGTACCTAGCTGAGTACCTATAGAGACATCCCTCGGATAGGATGTTACATGGAGGTCTCAAACTAAATTTCTCAAGCAAAAACAAATTTCCACTGAACATACCTCTTGTTTGACGACGTACACTTTGGAGGCGTCCACATGTTGTGGGAAATCTTTCACCTGCGAGTCGTCGATCACCAGGTGAGTGGAGCTGGTGTCACCGACAGGTGTGCAGGTGCCACCTGGAATAACAAAACACCTGGTTAGCAATGCTAGCCATAGGGTAACAAGTGAACAACAAACTAAGCAGCTAAAGGATAGAGTGTTCACAGCTGCAAGTATTTTAGTTTTTAGATGTTTGGCCAAAAAACTGTAAAATTATGACGACAAGGACTTGGTTCAACAGTAGCCTAGGTGCCAAAAACAATATCATTTGGTGGTGAATCGTATCCCGAATGATAACAGGTACATGGGATCTTATCCTTTCTGCACATCAGAAAAAAATAAGAGCGCCAAATCTGAGAATCAAGGATCAAAACTTAGAAACACCTGCCTTGGCTGAAGTTAGATTCAGGTATTTCATTTTGCCATACTTACTACACATTGGACTGCCCAGCAGAGTATGGATACAGCTGTCACTCAGGTACCTCTTCATTCTCACAAAAATATGCTGTCTACTTTTGCAAACTTCTTTGAAATAAAACCAACTGTGCTGCCACTGGTGGGTTTAGAAGAAAAAATTGCAGCAAAAGTCAAAACATCCCTTGAAACTCAGGACCAACTACTGAACTAGCAAATTCCAAAGACAGAGCACTGATGCAAAGTGTACTGTGCTTTGGAAATCCTTCCCAGCAAATGACATCCTCACATCTGCAGGAACCTAATAATATCTTCGGCCAATCACAAGCAGCTTTGGCTAATTTGCATACGTGTTAGGCTAGAACAAGCTGCAGACAATATGGTTGTGTGCCCAAGCTGAGAATTGAACAACCTGTCTTTTCACAGTTTTCAAGCATAACAATCACCTGTTTGTGGTAGTGCTAGAAAGTACAAGGTTCTAAAGCCTAAGCCTAAACCCTTTGTTTTACATTTAAAAGTTAAGATTAGAATTATTTCTTTTGTGTTCTGCATTGATTTAGAGGAGAAATTGTGACAAAGACTCTCTACAATTGTTGGTGCCAAAAAATACTGCATTTTGTGGTTGAAACCTACAATTTTCTTTTTCTAATCAGAAAAAAATGAAGCACTGAATCCAAGAAATCGATTGAGTGTGGACCAATGAGTTAAGAATATGAAAATTCAAATATAACTGCCATCCTACCTTGCATTTTCGTCAGTTCTTTCATCTGTTCTGTTTCCTCCTCGCTGAAACCATGGAAACTCAGCATACAGCAGAAAAACGGCTGCATCTTGTACTTCAACTGCAAAAAGGGAACAGAAATAAACATTCAAATTTCCATCAACACGTCAGTTTTTTCGGAATGCAAAGACATTAAGGAAGTTCTAAACAAGTCAGCTTTCTTCGGTTCCTAAGATGATTCATTATGCAAAATTTATACAAAAGAATTCACTTTTTGTTTATAGCTTTTTGTGGCAGTGGTTACCTAAAATAATAAATCCTCTGTTTTACACTCACCTCTTTTGAATTTCTGTATGATATCAAAACATGATCACAACTCATTTCAAATTGAAAAGTTAATCTCTTCTCCAAATTTAGCAATTCAAAAGACCAAAGTGTTCTAAATGCCAATAATTAACTGTGAAGTGCAAAGTAATTTGATACAAAAATGACTCTACATGTGAAATCCTATTGTTTTGTCTTTTTATCTATAGTCGTTTCACAGCTTCCCGAAGCTGTTAACCTGCCCTAGCCTGGAAGTTAACAGCTTGGGTCAATTTTCTTTCACTAAGAGCAAAACAAAGACTATTGTTCACCAGCTTGTTTTCTTACTACCAATACTAGCCACCTGTTTGTTATTCTCATGAACCTTTTTCACATGGAAATAAACCTGCTATCGTCCCCACATAAGTGTAAAAAATGTGTATACAAACTTACCATTTCTTCGTCAGTACCAAGTGCCGCTCTATAAAAAAAAGAAAAACATATTTGTAATTTGTATGTTGCCTATGAAATCAGAACAAACAATATTCTTAAGAAAGCTTTCTTCCTTTTTTTATACCTCAACTGGCTCAAGCATCAAATGAACAAATTAGCAAGGTATAACACTGTGCCCAGCTTTATACCTTGTTCATTCAAACATTTGCAAACCTGTGTACATTAAAGCATGACACAATGTACAATAGTGGTTATTAGTACTGGACATAACATGAACAATATGTCTACTGTACAAATGTGTACTGCAATACTCACGGTGTGTGCCTTCTCTGCCAGGACTGGTGTACCCACTCCTCTGTCATGATGGGGGTCCCAAGACTTACTGCCACCTGGGGGTACGGGAATCAGCAGAACTTATGTTAGCATTCTAACATGTACACTTCAATACAATACTTCAGTCAGTTCAATACTGTGCACTATGGCAGACAAAGTATGAGCAGTGCACAAAGGCACTGTGCATTCTTTTATATTCTACTCCAGGAAAATAAGTGAAGTAAATAATGTAAATATTGTAATTTGTATCATGTACTGTCACTAATGGAGATCTGTCAAATGAACAGCACTTAATTTTGCAGTAGAGGTAAAGTATGTTTTTACAGTGTTATAGGGGTGGATACCGGTTCGGCTCGATCAGGTTCGAGTCCAGGTTCAGGTCCAGAGGTTTAGGTTCAGGTCCGGACCTGACCCTAAACCTGATCCTGCCTAGTTGATCTTGGTGTACTTAGGTAATATCAAACCAATAACTGGTTATGTATTTGAACGTTCAGGGTGCAAAATACTTTTTTGAGCCAGGTTGCCAAGTAATAGTCCTATTAATCAAAACTAACATCCTGGAATATAATTTCAAAAATATTCATGCAAAATTATAGTCAGTAGTAAGCAAAAGAGCTCAGTAGTACAAAACACAAAAGCAGTATAGTATATCAAACAACTTTTTAAAAAGATTGAAGAAATAATTCAGTTGATAGTAGAGTTTCTAATGTAACAACAACAATAAAGGAAATTACTTAAGTTTGCCCCTACAGATAAACTATGACCAAAAAAAACTCCTTGCTATGACTGAAACAGTGTTAGAATCATTATCAACCTATCATGAACCCGCAGTGTGACTAAGGGTCGCTAGAGGGCGGTAGTGTCACCACCATATTCCATATATGGAACATGCAAATGAGCTTGCATTCTCCTCTATGGCAGCCATCTTTTGTTTTGCCCAGGGTTTGTTTTCGTCTTTTCCGGTTCAAATTCCACGATCTATGGAGGGTTTTGGGTGGTTCAAAACGAACAGGTGTTGATTTCTTTGTTTCAAGTGAAGATTTATCGAATTTTATGAGAGTGACAGTGTGTTTTAGTGAGTTTCCAGGGAGTTTATGGGGATACATGCCGATTCGGCACCAACCTCGTGGCTGTGTGGTAACTTTTATGTGTTTTTTTTTTCGTAGCACATTTCAGTATCGACCTAAAACTGAACAACAGCTATAGAAAGAGATGAATATGGACTTATTTTTGGCTAATCTAGTTTGATTCAAGGTTATTTTCCCCTTCTGTGGCCAGAGTACTAAGGAGATGTCTAAATATTCTAATATTTCTACTTTGTTCCAACTTCCGGGTTCAAAAAACCGGTTCACGACTTTCGGTTTTTTTTACCCGGTTCTTGCATGTTTTTCCGGTCCAAACCGGTCCAGTCGAACCGATATCCACCCCTAGTGTGTTAATGCTACAGTACATTCCGCATATCTGTATAGCCCATTTGTCAGCGCAAATTATACGACTCCCCGAACTATACGACTGTCCGAACTAGCGATATTGACGTCCTGAAGGAGGGGAGGGGGGGGGGGGGGGGGCGAATAGGATTTTGAGCAAGACGCACAATTACACTAACGATATCGCAACTTTATTTTGCAAAATTTTAATCAAAGTACAATCCGACCTTTTCGTCGATCTTAACGTCACCATATTGGATTAAATACGCGATCCATTTTGTTCAGATGAGCCCGAACTGCGTGGGAAACTCCTGCCAAATAAAAAAACTCCCGCCGCATGTTGATCACGTGAAATCTTACAGTCAACCAATCAGAGCACAGTAGAAAAATGCATATCAATGAGTAAACAAAGATGGCCGCCCAGCGTCATCAGACCTTCGTCGCTTTATTTTTTTCTGAAATCGCGACGTAAAATACGATTCATCTACGGTACATAAGCAGGATTTTCACGGGGAAAGAATGTAAGGAATAGGTTCTCCGTCGAATACGGCCACAAATAACTGTAAATCGCGGCAAAATACAGCGTAGAGGCTCAAATGCTCCGACAAAAATCGTGTTTTTCTTTTCGTATTTTTGTTCACTTTCGTCGCTTGAGTCTTGAAAAACAGGTTTTTAATGAGATCACCGTATGTCAAAGGCACCGATATCGATTGTTTGCAAGCATGACAATAGCGAGTAACAAAAGAATGTGATTGTTGAACGGTAGACGGCGTCCCCACTCCCGAAACAACAATTCAAATCCAAAATTTAGCCTATAGTTGTGGATCATTTTACGATAAAATCGGACAAGATTCTATACAATACCCCGAACTTTACGACTATGGGCTATACAGATATGCATTGTTTTTACAATTGAGTGAATGGTAAATGGTTTGGTGTTTTGGAATTCTATACAGAAAGACGAAATATACAGAAAAAAGGTATACAAATAATTGGCATATACTGTACATTGAAATCATTCTGTAGTATAGAAGTAATGTAATGGAAACATGCATTTGCAGTGTCATGATTTTACAGTAAACAGGTGACCTAGTCACTGCAAAAATAAAACCACCACAAAAACTTCAAAAGTTACAGTATTAGAAAAGCAAAGATATCCTTACCCTATATTTGTCTCCTGAAGTGGAGTTTGCCACCAGATGTGTGACCTTTGTGCTGAAGTCCTTCCTGATGCTGCCGCCCATAAAATGGACAAGGTCCACAAGGCGAGACTGGAATTTAGAAAAATAAAAGGAAATTCTGAGTAACACTGCAACAGCCTTGGACTATAAAATGTGTAAAAATTGCACAACTACTTATTTACAACACAAATCATAATCTATCAATCAATTCATTTTGACATAGATTTAATTTCACAGTACTGGGAGTGGAAAGGAGGTTTTTGATACATGTTTTAAGTTCACAGTCGAAGCAATACTGAACCACTAGAATCATTAAAATAAAACCATGCGATATTTGCAGAACGGTTGCAGTCAGACTCAGAGAACAGTTGCAGGCAGATGTGCAAAAACTAGGTGTGACAGGCCGTTCAGTGTAATATAACCAGCTGCTGCTGCGCTGCGTGCCTGCGAAGCTGGTGTGTTGCGTCGAAGGCCAGACGCCAGTTATGCCGGCTATAAAGATACAGAAGATAGATATTTCAAGATTAGAGTATCTTTTATGAAGGGAATACTGACCAATTTTTCTTTCTGTCTGAAGCCAGTAAAACAGAGGATCAAATCCTTCATGGAAGTGCAGTATAGGGGGCGCTGCACACTGGGCAGCACTTCTCCCATCTCTGCACAATGTACGACAGCCGATGGGCCTAGAACCCGGGACCTTAGGTTTGACTTGTGCAGGGCTTCGAACCCCGGCCCTTCGAACTCTGCCAAGACGAAGACAGTGTCATAGTCGTCAGAGTCTGTCATGAACTCCTCTCCAGTGGAAGACTTCACTACGATCAGGTTCAGTTTCTGTAGGGTCAAGGACAAGAGAACACCGGGTCAACATTTGCACACAATCTCAAAGCATTGTGCACAAATCTGAAAACCTGTTTCGATTTCTTTCAAACATCATGCTTCTTCATAATTCATTTCCCATGAAGTAAACGTAACTCTACAAAGGATGCAAACAAATTTATTAGCTTGATATCCATATGCATCCTATTCTATTCTATAGCTACAAGCTACAGTTTTCTCCTCTGATCACATCTATACCAAATGGTCAAGATTGCTTATGCCAACATCGATATCTAAACACTTGGTCCTTTGGGTATGAATCATTCCGGGCAACTGAGATAAGAGACGATGTCACAAGATCTAAGAAAATACACTGCCGCAGTGCATGTATGTAGAATCTGACAACGTCAAGATATTTACATTCACTCCTACTCAGTCTGAGTCATCGAAGGATGCAAACAAAATTATCTCACAATAGAGTTGACAAGTGCAAGATAACAGCATACTGCAGCTGGTAGTTCTACTACAGAATGTCATATGAGCTAAGAAAGAATGTCAAATGTTTTCCATTGTATTTTCTTACTGACTGACCTGTAAAGCTTTACTGAGTGCCTGGTTACCCTGTACATCTGGTCCCACCAGACACACCCTGGTCTCCACCATGTCTATGTCCTGGATGTCTGCAAACAGGGAGGGAGTCAGAGTCAACAACACATGAATTACAGTAAGTCCTGAATATTTGTGGTGTTCACAATGATGAATCACAGCTTTTGCAGTGAGCTCTCACTGCGAACACTTACCCCATCTTACTTCAGTGTGATTCTCTAAATCTTTCCTTAGATAGTAGATCCTACCATGAAATCACATACCCTCAAATCTTTAATTTTCTTAAAGAATTTACAGTATCTGATGACTCGGAGTGGCTTATCTAAGCTCTATACAAACAGTTCAGGAAATGGAATTTGTGACTTCACTTAGCAGTACAGTATATGGACAGTCTAGGTTGTCAGCAGAAATACACCAGACCAAGACAGAACACCTGATGCCCCTGCCTCAGACGGTTGGATAACTGCAAGATTTGAACATACAGTTTTTAACTAAGCAAGAAAAACGTGCACTTGCACAAATTTTACACACAAATGCATATGGTAATTATGTTGTTCAACAAACAGAAACGTTTAACATATCAGTGCGCCATTTATGTACATAGCCTTGTAGTAATAGTTCTCAAAATAGAATAGAATAGACTAGTTTAGTATCCATTGTATTGTTTTTCCTGTTATCGTTGCCATACATTGTGCCATGTACAATTGTCGAGCAATAAAGTTCATTCACTTTCATCGGTTTACACCCTTTAAATTATACATTATTTCAAGAAGCTAATGTATCGAAGAACAAAAATGTTTTTCAGTCATACTCACATCTGTGCCTGACAAGCCTACATCTCCTGAATTGCTTCACTAGCTCGGATACATGAACCATATTTCCAGAACTCAGATCCTAACTTCTCCTTTTTCCAAACATACGTTGGGTGGCTTCTATTCTAACTAGATTTTTGGCACACTCTAACACCATACACATACACGAGATCTGTATAATTCGAGATCAGGACCTCCGATAATTTGTGCAAATGAAATGAAGTGGTCAGTTCAAATCTAAGATCTGTTCGTACCTGTCCGGACTTGACCAACGCTGGACTTCACAAATTTCAGTTCACAGTTGTTATGCTAAATCACATGACGCCCCAAACACAAGGATCGAATTTCAAACATGAGAAAAACACTTTTTACAGAGTCCAAATACAGAATGAATTGAATTACATACAAAAGATTAAAGTTTTGTAGCTCCTGCGAATAAAGCTGCTCTGAAATTATGTTGAGGATCAAAAGATCAATCAACTGAAGACGTGAAACAAAGAAACGTAATTTCTTACCTTCCGCCATCTTCCCTTGCAGCTGATGATATCGGATAGCAAAATTCTAAATAATCAACGGAAATAACAGAGATCGCACAATAACTGCGTCTAGATAGACTCCTGAGTACCTATATCCTTCTTCATCTGCAAAATTACCCACAAAAACACTAATTAGCGGGACATTTTGGCGATATTTTGAACAGTATCGCTAACCCCGTAATTTGAAATTGTGCGGTCGTTGTATGACGTCACGGGCGTATGTAACGAGCCCTATGATTGGTTTGCATATATCACGTGATAAGAAACGGTAATTTTTATTAGCAAAATGCCATATAAAACGTGCTATATCTACTCTGTATGTAATACTTTCAATAAAAATGTAATATACTTACACAAATGAGTCAATTTATGGCTGCAAAAGGTATCAAAAGATGGATTTTGAAATATAATGGCCTTTGACCCATGATGTCATCGAAAATGGCTGACAAGAAAGCGAGGGAAAGCGGTTTGTACACAATTGTGAAGTTTTGAGGCCATTTTGCTCAGCTTTCGGTGTAGTAACAGTAATATTTAGTTGTTAAACAAATAAAGAATGCAGCAGATCTAATATAATGTTATGCGTGCGCTTTTAGTTCAAAATATCGCCTTTAGTTTGTGCACCCCCTCCCCACACACCAAGATATGATGCAAATTTATTGTTTTGAAACGAAATTTAGAATCACATACTAGTACGTTGTGTATATCATTTCTACAGGGCGGCTTCGAGATGCAGATAAGAGAAGAGTGATTGACAACATCACACGACTAAAACGGCAGCGGCGACAAATAGAGAACCTGGAAAGAGACAACTTCCACGACGACCCACATGCCAACCTCGTCTTAGTAAACAAAAAGCTGCCACAGTTTAGCGACACCAATGACTCACGTGAGTTGTTCTTGTTCAAGAAATTTGAAATTAGTTTGTCGAAGTTTTTTTTTTTATCTTCACTCATGTTTGAAAAGTTGGTTGAAAATTCTCTTCTATGTTCATTACATGATTTCTTTAATCATGAGGGTAAGACAAGATTAATTTAGTTTGATTTAAAGTAGAGTAAAGTAAAGTAGAATCTTTGGCCAGGTAGGAACCATAGAAATGTTCTGATGGGGAAAGTGCATCACAGGGAAACGACCTGATACCTTTCAGCCTTGACTGCTCTTTGTCTGGTCTCTTTGCCCGAGGCTGTGAGTTATCTAGTACCCTGTACTTTCACACCACTGGGTGGTTTGTGATGTATTTTACACTGTAATTCTATTGTACTTATCATTTTAATGTAATGTATAACATCTCTTTGGACACAGCTGCTACCAAGAAGAAGAAGAAAACGAGAGGAGATCATTTTAAGCAGAGGTTCAGAAAAAACTTCCAGACATTGTTAGAAGAAGAGGTAAAATCGGTTTCAATTTCAAATCCTCATTGTTGACATTGTGTTTTTCTAGTATGTAACATGTAGTTATTTGCCTCAGAAGCAATAACATATGTTAAAATGTTGGTAAACACAATTAATGACAAAACAAGTTCCTAATTTGCTATCACTTGTATTAGTAGCTTGTATACCTTATGGTCTACTCTGACTGTAATAGACGTTCCTTTTGCTTATACCCCTAGTATACAGCATTTCATTGAATATCATTGTTCCTTTTCTCTCATTGTCCTAGCAACTCAGTATAAGAGGAGGACCTAACTACCTTACAGCACAAGTGCCACCATCCGAGTACCCCGAGAGAAAGTTCTGTGCAGTGTGTGGATATCCTTTCAAAACTAGTTCATATAATGTACTAGTATATACGTGTATATGTATAAGTAGTACTGGGTACTACTTTTGCTGAGGGGTCTTCAGAAACATTTGGCCAGCAGACAATAGGTGGAGAGGTTACAGATTCAATTCCTGAGTAGATGTTGTGTTTTTGGGAAAGGCACTTAACACAACTTTCCTCACTACACCCAGGTGTAAATGGGTACCTGACTTCAGTTTGGGAGGTAAAGGCGGAAGAAGGCTCTGTCTTCCAATACTGTGCCCTAGACACAGTGGATTAACGACATACTGCCCCTACAACCTCAAGAAGGCTATGGGACCATTTCATTTTACTGCTATTAAGGTTTATGTTTATTGTAGAAAGGTTGATAGAACTTGATACCAGTATTTATGTAAGCATAGAATTGTCTATCAGGATCCTTTATTAAAGTTGAATTATAAATGTTTACTTTCCTTTTTTTGGTTGCTTTTAGTTCTATGGCAACAGTATTTCATACATACACAACCTTAACATGATCCTACGTTCCCCTCCAACTACACCTGTGTTACCTGTGGTGCCAGGTACTGCTGTGTCAGGTGTTTAGGAACACATCAAGATACAAGGTGAGCAACATCTCAGGAGAAGACTTACTGTAAATAGTAATCTATTACTGTAAATAGTAATCTATTACTGTAAATAGTATTCTATTACTGTAAATAGTCATCTATTACTGTAAATAGTATTCTATTACTGTAAATAGTCATCTATTACTGTAAATAGTATTCTATTACTGTAAATAGTATTCTATTACTGTAAATAGTATTCTATTAATGTAAATAGTATTCTATTACTAATACTATCCTCCATCGCACTGGTCAGGTCCTCCAAAGCACAGTCCACATCCTGACACAGTTGATATTAGAGTGATATTATACCAGTTAGATATTAGAGTGGTTTTATGGTTGCATTTTTTGCAGGGACAGTTGAAACAATCATACAAATAGCAATGCCATGCAATGCAAGACAGAGCATATGTTTGTGGTGCATCTAACATGTATTTTTCTTTCTTCCTTCTAAGGTGCCTGAAGTGGACAGTGTAGTATCAAGTCAACAAGTAAATAGTATGTTCTGGGCTGTATGTGTTAGATCTGGTCAACTCATGTCTGTGAAATTACAAGAACACCTAGACCCACACAAGGGTGGATACATTTCTTGCTGACTGGCAAATTTTGCCAATTGTTACCAGGAATTCCATATAGTAATGAATGATGCCAGTTATAAAGATGATTCAAAAGGAAAACTGTCCGAAGCTAGTTGATATTGCCGATAAGTGTAATGTTGAACCTATTATGTCAATACCAATGTCTCTTTATGTTTAGAATACTAATACTTAAAGCAATCTTTGTTATTACTACATGTACATGTAGGTCTTCATTATCCCCCAGAATACAGCTACTTTCTCCTGTACATATTTTCAGCCAACAAACTAGGACATATTCAAGAGACAAAACACAGTAGACCTGATGTACAGTTTGTTTATTTTGTGTATTCTAGTAGTGTATTTAAGTAGTAAAGGATTCTACAAAACTCAATTGCAATTTTGTCTGTGAAGTGTGGACTGATTACTAGTATGTGACATTCTTGCTAAATAACAACTTGAGACTGCTGTTTATATATTACAATCATAGTATACTATGTCAGTTGAATCAGCAAATATCAATTCTGACGATCTCTTCATATTCCCCTATACTGTTGGATTGTATCAACTTTACTTGTGATTTTGTTTTTAACTTTACATATCTCTATGTTTCAAGTATATCTTACTATCTCTTTACGTATGAAATATGCTGTAGTACATATTGTGTATCACCAAAAAATCTAATTGCTGTGTGCCCAAGGGTACATGTATTACTAATCCGCCCAGATTGTAATAATCAACAATAGATGAAAAAGCCAAGAGAAAGACAACTGGATTAAGGATGAGATAATGACCAATTTATTGACACCGTTTAGCCACAACCTCAGCTCTTACTTGACATATACATACCTGGTTTTTACTAACAGCAATACACTTGGGTACTAGTACATAGAAAAGCTGTGATTCAGTAGTAAATACTGTTTTTGATTCAATTATTCTATACGTC
Organism: Branchiostoma lanceolatum; assembly: GCF_035083965.1. NCBI lineage: Eukaryota > Metazoa > Chordata > Leptocardii > Amphioxiformes > Branchiostomatidae > Branchiostoma > Branchiostoma lanceolatum. The sequence goes on along the minus strand of NC_089738.1, from coordinate 15,522,130 downwards.
CAACCAGGGCCGTCAAAGTAGCGGATGCCTACTGCTGCTTGTTCTTCGATGCCCTCAGTTCCGAGATGTACTCGTACTTCGGCCTCAACTTCCCGTTAGAAGCGATGGTTGCCTGCAAATGAAAAAAAAAAACACACAACATAATTTGCATTTTTGTCCCCCTTGAAAATGTCAATTGGGTGATTCAAAGGATAAAGAGTAGAGGTTAGGGGTAAGAGGGCAGTGGTTTGAGGTCAGAGCAAGGTCAAGGAGGTTAAATGGAGATTCCTTGGTCAAATTTATCAAGTTATGGATTTGGCTGATGGGGGCATTTACATATGTCTTGGAGAAAAAGTCTTATAGAGGTTAAAGTTGCTTAGATGACCCATGTGTTTACTTACATCTTGAAGAGTCTTAGAGAACAGGTGGGCTTGGCTCTCAAACGGCACCTCTGTCACGGAGTGGAGCTGTGGAGAGAGGATCACACTCAGTACATCCAGAGGTGATGTGTGTAAATTTATGTGATTTTATCATATGGCGAAGCTGCGTTTGTTTGTTTGAATCTTTGTTTATTCATGATAAGCTCAAATCGGCACGCAGGCTGCTTTTCATTGAGGTCAGGGTGAGATACAATATAACAGATAACAGTGTCCTAATAACTCTATCCACATATATCATTACATATTTATGGTACAACAATATACAATTGCTACAACATCTAGTAGGGCGAAAGCTGGTTCATGGTCCGTGTCCGTTCGTTTTGTTCATTTCCGTTACTTCAATAGTCTCTTAAAGGAAGTCAGATTCGTAGACTGTAGACCAATCGTAAAGCTGATGTGTTACGCCGAAGGGCGGTTATACCGGCTATACAAATACAGACACAGAACCCCTGACGCTGCACCCCTGACCACAATCGTACCATTTCCCAGACGTAGGGTAGCAGCTGGCCGCCGAAGATGTCCGTCGCCTCCCGTGGCAGCTGCGCGGGAAGGTTGTCCACCGAGCAGACCACAACGCCATCACCCATGATCCTTTGGGGGGACAACGAGTAAGAAATTAGAGGTATCAACGGGCACAATAACTTCTGGAAGAAATCCTATAACGTTTTAGAGGTTTTCAATAGCAAAATCGATATCATTTCATAGCAAACATGACAACGCTGTGCAGTTAAGACTAGCTACGGCATGTTTACGATATGCTGTACCAAGAAGTTAGACATACAAAATACGAACATTTCTAGGACGAACTATAAAATTTTGTACTGTACGTAAAGGTTAACGTTACTAATTAGTACTGATATAAACATGAAAAGGCACACAAATGTGGACAGAATGGACTTCAGACATTAGTTTCAGCTTCAAACATTAGTAGATTGCAAAAGAAAGCAAAGCGGTTTAGGTTTTAACCTCCTGCAAACCTCCTTCTAACTGTACGGAGGAGTACACAGGAATACCTCCGTGTACTCCTGTCTGCCGGAGTCGTCGGAGACAACGGACCAGCGTTCATATGATCAGCTCAGCTGGTAGTACCTGCTACTGCGGAGGAAGGAACACATGTGCATAATAGTCTTAACATGGGCGAGCCCTAGCCTCCTGTGCAGATCTTCAAGATGGCTGGGGTTTTTCCATGTTTTGGGGGGTTGTTTTCATTTATATTTTCTGATCGCTCATGTGCTCTTTAATATGCCGCTATATGGCCAAAAAACACGTCCTTCAGGTGGGAGCTGGAATGGAGGCTAGGCTAGCCTCAACATAATTGTCTTCCACATTTTCATTCATAAATCACAACCTACAAGATAATATACAGAGAGACATCAATGCATCGTACACAAACCGAATGAATGATGATAATTAATCATTGGCTCCACCTCAGTTGATCAACGATTATTTTAATTCAGACAAGGCAAAAACCACTTCAATGCATTAGGAGAACATATAAGACCAAAGAGGTTTGATTAAACCTCCTGGATATTATAAGACATTCAATAGAACCGAAGATCGTACCCTGGCACAGACTTTGTCCCGTCAGACACTTCGAACGGGCTGTCCATGGAGGTGCATTCGGTCATGAACTCCAGCGACCCGCCTTCGTCCGCCGAGATGTCGCTCACAGCGATCAGCCGCTGGGGCAAGGGGGGATATCCGGGACCTCCGCTGGTACATCCGGGAACTTCGTCGGGACCTCCGTTTGGAATTCGAACTCCGTTGGCCGCCATGTTGTTTCCCAGCAGCCCCTGCAGGTCGACGTTGGTGAGCAGACGCGGCCCGGCGGCAGGCCAGTACATGCCGTTCACCAGACAGGACACGTACGGGGCGAACTAAAGAGAAAACATGAAGACGTCTTCTTATTAAACTCATACTTTAAGCAGATATAGCTCTTATATGCACTTATAAACGTAGAGTTACCATGACCATGAGTACCGGTCTGTAGACTAGTGTACTAAATATCCAAATATGTTGAGTTTTACAATACTACCGGATGGTACTTGGTATGTCATACCGATGCCCTTACAGTACCATTGGACTTTTTTTGTGAATCTACATGTGTACTTTTTGAGTGCTTTAAGTCTTTTATTCAAGCTACTAGGAGAGGAAACATGGCCCATGTGTGGTTACATCTCGTGGCTTTACAAACTAATTTTCCATGTTAGTACAAACCTGTTCGGCAAATATGGAGACATATTTTTCCGGATGTGCCGTGTACTCTTTCTCATCGTAGCGGCCGGACTCCTTCTGTCGGAGGTGGTGGTGTCGACTCAGAACGGCGGCGTACACACGGGTGGTGTCTGGAAACGATATCAACAACACAGTTGCTACACGGGGTATTACAATATATCTGTGCAGGTAAATTATCATGACAGACTCAAACTTGATGAAATCATGGACATGGTCAAAGGGGACCCTAAACTACTTGCCTGGGATCAATCACATCACAAAAATCAGGAAATAAAGCTTAGATAATCACGGAAAAGATTGGTGGATTTGAGGCTGCAGCCAGAGATGAGCTCCAGTCTTCACTGATGTAAAGAAAACAGTCGTTGAAACTGACTTGAAAACTTTTCGGCTGTACTAGTACGGTGAAAACAAGAAAACGAATAAACTTAATCTTAAGTTACATATTTCTACCAGAGCAAACTCACCGCCGGAAGCGCAAATGTCTCTCAGCTCGGTAGGGTCAACGAACTTGACAGGCAGCTCCTTCAACATCTCCTGTGCACCCTGGGAACGACAAACGTAAATTTCAACATTTCCTGCACACCGTGGAACATCCTGTTCTAATGGTGTGTCATTCAGCACTAGGGACAGGGGGCACCAGTCTTGTTGGTGTGTCATTCAGGGACAGGAACAAAAGTCTTGTTGGTGTGTTATTCAGTATCAGGGACAGGGGGCACCAGTCTTATTGGTGTGCCATTTAAGGACAGGAACAAAAGTCTTGTTGGCATGTCATTCAGGGACAGGGGTCACCAGTCTTGTTGGTGTGTCATTCAGGGACAGGAACAAAAGTCTTGTTGGTGTGTCATTCAGTACAAGGGACAGGGGAATCAGTCTTGTTGGACTGACCTTTGACACGTATCCTGACCCGGTGAACAGAAAGGTCAACGGTCCTATGGACTCCGGCATCCTCCCCAGGGCAATGTCATACCCACAATCCCTCACGGCCTGACGGCACATCTCGATGTTCCTGTAACTGTGGGTGAGGCCGATCCTCTGAACAAAAAAAAGAAATATGACATATCAAAATGGGTATCGGAAAATCAACGCGTTAACGATTAATGGAGACAGAAACGTTGATGAAGGTTAGGCATCCAGGTAATAAGATACGCCAAAAACAGTTACTGAAGCAACTGGCTAAAATGTTGAAACAGTCTGACGTTACAGACAGCATTTGCTATTTTTCGTCAGTGACAGCTGCAGAGACACTTGATGATTTTGGACATTACGTGGTAAACATTTTAGAGGGAGATCATGAGACTGCAAGTTTTTGGCAGGGAGTCAAAATTGTGAAACAACCACGCTGCTCACCAGAAATGGTGTGTGATGTCCCAGGGCCAACAGGCGAGTTCCCATGGCGTGTAGAATGTTGATCATTCCTTGATAAAGTGGAAATTAAGACTGTTGATTATACGAACATCAAGATTGAAACCTGTATGTCATTTCCTCATAGTAATCCGGGTTTGACAGAGCCACTGGTTGTTCACATATAGTAGGAATCGTGGGATAGTATCGAAGGCTACAACATGGTGTCAGATGTGGGATTAACTGACACCGGAAAGGCTGGGATGTTTTGTTACTGTGTTTGATCCTACAACTAACACGTGTAATTCTTGCAATTGGGTCACATTTCCAATCTGCGGCCCGGCCGGGAAGCCTTTGTGAACGAAAAATGTGATATAGAAGACAATGAAAAACGCAAAACTTAATGAAAATCATCTAAGAGCATAGCTTGTGCATATTTATTGATATGCACTTTAATTTTTTGTTTTCGAAAATAGCCCGGCCGGGCCCCGGTTGGGAATGTGACCCTAGCATAACCATGCATGTTTAACCGTATACAATCCCATGTTACCATAGCAACGATATAAATCAAGATTGAGCTTTCAGTTGAGGGATTTAACATTTCATAATGCCAATAGTACATAGTACATACTACATAGTATAGAGACGAGGAAGGAGCATTGCTACATGTGAGCGATGGCGACTAACCTGAGATCCCGGCGAGCCTCCCCATCGCCCCCGCAACAGGACTGACTCCAGCCTCGTCCAGCATCATCTCGTAGTCAAAGATCCGGATGTTCTGTGTTCAAAAATAGTCAAAACTTATATTCCTGTATTCTTTCTACAGACGTTTTCTTGCTGTGATATAAGTCAGTGTATATGTATGTTTATGTGTGCGTGTTTTTGTGTGCGTGAGTGTTTCTGCTATGTGTTGAGCAGTGTGCCATGTGCCGCCTGAAACTAAACTCCCGATTGCGTGTATAAGTGTGTGTCTTTGTGTGTGTGTGTATGTGTGCGTGCGTGCACGTGCACGTGTGTGTAAGTGTGTGTGTGTGTTTCGGTGTTTGTGTGCGTCTGTGTGTGCGTGTGTGTGTGTGTGTGCGCGAGCGCACGTGTGTGTATGTGTGTGTGTGTGTGTGTGTGTGTGTGTGTGTGTGTGTGTGTGTGTGTTTAGTACCGTTGGCTTACCTTTTCTAGGATGGCGTCCAGCATGGGCATGTTCGCCTCCTGAGCCTTGATCGTGTGGGAGAAGAAGGCGTAGGTCTTGTTGGGCAGTAACTCCCCTGGAGGAGCCGTCTTGACTCCCAGAATCACGGACGCCTCGGACAGGTCCTCGCGGATGTGCGCACCTGCTGCCTGGTACTCCTGGAAAGGGGGGTGGGGTCGTGGTATGGAACAAAATGAGTCTTTGACAATCGAAAATTCCGTTGAGTCACATTCTTTGAGTTGGAGAATAGTTTATCCAGCACAAAAACAGATTCCCTGTTGCAATTTCTGAATCTTGTAAACCGCTTCACAGTGTACTGTGCCCCTGAGACGAAAACAATATTGGGGGACGTATGGTACGAAAGTTTGGCATCTTTAACCAGCCCAATAACAAATTCCTTACCGCGATAAGCTACTTCATAGCTAGTGTAAGGGACTGGGTAAGTACAGGGGTTAACCGTTAAGGCCCCTGAGATTAAAACAAACTCCACGCGCCCAGCACGCCTAGAAAATGACTGTTTCATGTACATGTTGGAACGTTGACTTTAGACCACAGCGGATCAGTCCAGCTGCCTGATACTCCCGGAAAGGGCATGGAACGAAATTAAGTATTTAACGACAGTTGACATTTTGGCCACATGAGGATCTGCTTGGAGATGTGGGTTACATCAGCGGTTAAGGCCCTAAGGCGTAATATCCACGAGGCCAGTAAGTCTACATAAATGACTGCTTACAATTTAGGGGCCTTAACCTTTGACTTTAGACCAAAGTGTATCACACTGCACATGCGCACTCAGAACTATGAGATAGATTATTGCTGGGTTAAAATAACTGTTTTCGTATTGGGAAAGGGAAGTGAAAGTAAATCAAAAAGTGAAAATGTCGTGCACCCGTACCTTTCCGCTGTAGGCCCGTTTGCTGGCCGGCTGTACCAGAACCGTGACGCCTTTGGCGACAAGCTGCTGCACATGCGCAGGAGATAGCGGCGCGCGGCCTTCCCAGGTGTTGTAGTCCTCCCGCCTGACCCCAAGCACGGGACGGTTATTCGCCACGTACTGCATTCTCTTGTATTATCTTTATGCGTAACATGGTCAGAAAAACAAACACGTAAAGAACACGTCATCACCATCATGTATCTTCACGCCTACAGAGTTGTCTGGCTGGTCTTTGCCATGCGCGGGGCAGAAACACGCAGACAACATTTACAGAACGGTTATTCGCCACAAACTACATTCTCCTAGATCCTGTCTACAGGGGCAGAAAAATAAGCAAGCAATCAAACACGTAAACAATATTATACTGCATTTTTCTATCTATATCTTGTCATGTGGGCCATCGCCGAAATGTTTTTCGAAATCAGGGGAAAATCAACGCATCCATCATCGTCATGATCTGTCGACGTGTATCAGCCGGGATCAAGCTGATACATTTTGCACTCCACATAGCCCTGTTAAGCATTACTTTTTCTAAGTGCTCATAATACTCATATTCTATTCCAATATCTCTAGCTCTAACAAAAGTGTCAGTAGAAGTCAAACTTCTGCAATGCACTCGGCCACTTGGTTTCCGTAGGAGGACGGATGAAACGATTTCCTACTTGGCTCAACAGCGATGCCCAGCAAATTTTACTCGACAGTAGATGAGCTTTTGAGATAGCCGTGGGAGACTTCTATCGATTGTTTTGATAGTAGTAATGTTGTGTCCAAGATATGTTCTGTGCCCTGCGCAGAAGTTTGAGTAGGTTCCATCCGATCTGTTTCTGAGCTGACATGTAAGTGTCCACGTTTCTGCACCGTAGAGCAGTATTGGTTCCACAAAGATAAGGAAAACTTGGACCTTCAGTTTGTTGGGAATGTTCTATTTCCAAATTTTGTCCAGTTTGATGCTTGCTTTTTTTTCATGCTAGGGCTTTCCTAATTTCGAAGCCTTTTGATGATGTAGGAACCAAGATATTTGAAGTTATCTACTCTTTGAATGAGCTTCCAATGATCCAGAGATGTCACTAATGTATTCTCACTGCCTTTGACTCATTACAATAAAGCCCCACTAGCTATAGGTACGCAGGTTTTGTTTTTGTTTTATTTTTTATTTATTCGCACATAAAAAAAACAGAAAGTAATAATGAAATAATCAGAGGTACAATAAAAACGTGCAGGAGGGGGATGAAGCCTGCAAGGCTTATAGATGCCCTCCTCCTTTTAACTTAACAAATTTACACAATGATAATATGAATATCGAACAAAGGTAATAACAAATGATGAAATAAACATAACGAACAACTATATAATGAAAAATCAAATACTGATAATGTAATACAGATTAAACGAAAGAAATTATCACAAACGAGGACCAGAAATATTTTTAGAAGTAGTTCGGATTTGAAAGAAGATAGTCTCGAAGATGACATTTGAAGGTTATCACAGAGGTAAAGTTCTTAAGGGGGAGGAGAGGCTATTCCAGACATTGATGCATTTGAATTTTACACTCATTTGGGCTAAAGTAGTTCTGAATAGAGGGATATGTAAATTTGAGGTTTGACGTGTTTGGTAATTGTGAAACTGGGAGCGAAAATTAATAAAGTCGTCAAAAGTATCAGGCAGATTATGGTTAATGAATTTGGCTGTGAAAAGAGCAAGTTGAAATCTGTTTATATCATAAATATTCAAAATTCTAAGTTTTTCAAATAGAGGTAGTGAGTGCGTGTGGAAATTTGAACCAGAAGCGATGCGTACAAATTTTTTTTGGAGAATTAATATTGGGCGAAGGGTAGTTCTGTAGGCATTACCCCAGACAATATTACAATAGATGAGGTAGGGGTAAACTAAACTGTTATATATTGAAATAAAGGTTTTACGGGTTATAAGGTGACGGATTCTCCCCAGGATTCCTATAGTTTTTGAAATTTTATCAGCTACCATGGCAATGTGAGACTTCCATGTCAATCTGTCATCAATTAGAATTCCTAGAAATTTCGCCTGACATTCTTGGGAGAGAGGAAGGTTCTTTCAAAAAATGTTGGCATTGTTTCTATTATATGCCTTGTTTTTACTACAGAAGATAAGATAAAAAGTCTTTTTAACATTAACAGATAGCTTATTAACTTCGACGAACCATGTAACGACCTTTGCTAGTTCTTTGTCTGTTAGTCTTATTAAGACATCAAAATCTGTGTGTGAAAGAAAAATATTTGTGTCATCACCAAATAGAATAAGAAAGATAATTGAGGATGCTTCGGGAAGGTCATTAACGTAAATCAAAAACAAAAGAGGGCCTAAAATAGATCCCTGGGGAACGCCACACTTAACTGGTTTGCAAGATGACGTGTTTTCCTTTAGGGCAACGTACTGTTTTCTATCGGATAAGTAGCTGATAAACCACTTAAGTGCCGAGTCATCTATGCCGTATTTCTTGAGTTTTTGGAGCAGGATGGAATGATTTACCGTATCAAACGCTTTACTTAGGTCTAAAAAGATCCCAATTGTGAATTCTTTATTGTCAATAGCCGTAGTAATCCTGTCCATTAATTGTATAAGGGCCATAGAGGTAGAATACCCTTTTCTAAAACCATATTGGTGTTTGTAGAGAATATCATTATCGTTTAGATGTTTTAAGAGACGACTATAAATCAGTTTGTCAAGAATTTTGGATATGCAGGGTAGAACTGAGATCGGGCGGTAATTGTTGACAGAGGTAGAATCATTGCTCTTAAATATGGGAGTTACTTTAGCAATTTTAGTTGGTTTCGGGACCAAACGTTCTGAACTGATAAAGTTAGGACATGAATAAGTGGACAAATGATATGAGGTAAGGAAATCTTGAGTATTTTCGCACTAATTTCATCGTGTCCAGCAGCAGAATCTTTCAGAGTTCGTACTATGTCTATAACTTCGTCAGTAGAGGGTGGTTCAAATGATGTTAGTTGACTATTAAGATGAGTCTTGATGTAGTCAAAAGGATTTTTCGTCACAGTGGGAATTTTGCTTTCTAGGGAAGGACCGACATTAACAAAGAAATCATTAAATTCTTCGCACATTTCACTTTTATCAGTGATAACTTGGTCACCGTTTTGTATTTTATGTGGGGCTGTTTTTGTTCTATTACTGCGATTCAACAGGTCATTGATGATATTCCATGTTTGCTTCACATTATTCGAGGCTTCTGTGAATTTGCTGTGGTAATAATTCTTTTTGGCCATTCTTAAAGTGTGATTTAATTTGTTTTTGTACATTTTGTAGGCGCTCTCAGTCAAAGGGGTTGGGCATTAAACGTATTTGACATATAGTTTGGTTTTCTTCTTAATTGACTTAAGCAGGCCACGGGTCAACCATGGTTTCCTGCGAGGTGTTCATCGAGTTTAGCTGTTTTCTTTGGAAATGATTCGTCAAACAGTAGACAAAAAGTAGTTACAAATTTTTCGTAAGCCAGTTCTGTATCAGTTTCTTCTAAGACGGAATCCCAAGATGTGTTTGTTAGAGATTCAATAATTCTTTCTTTGTTCACTTCATTGATCTGGCGATAAGAATAGCTAATATCGTTATTCAAGGGCTCCTCTATTCCAGACATAAAAAATATTGGTTCTTCCCGTGATTGAAGTAAAGTTTCTGCATTTTTATCAATTCAGCGACTAGGGCAAGGTTATCCGCAAAATCAAGATCAGTGAGATATTGGGCAGGGGTATCTTCGATTCCTCCTGAGTTAAAGTTTAAGTCCTTCCCGCACCGAAGGTGCATAAGGCGGCGCCCATCTCTGTTTCGGCAGTCCAGACTCTGCATGGGGGCATCCCGGGAACGATCGACGCCAAATGATGGCAACATTAATCAGAATTGATGTAGCAAATGCACTGACACTGACTGTAATTCATAATCTGGCGGCCATTACCAACCAAACCAATTACCCCACCCCATTCCTACAAAATGTCCTCGCCCCACCCGAGTGACAGTGACACGAACTATTGTTCCTCGGCGCCCAGTGAGGAATCCGTGACCTTGGTACCTTTGCCTCGCTGTCTAGTGGAAAGGAGATACGTATGGTATCTTTTGACATGCTTACAGTGAAAACTTCCTCGATTATCTAGAATTTGTACTGTAGATATAACCCCACCTGTGAGACAAAAAGTTGGAGATCTCGCAGTGTTGAACCGCACGGAATCACTTCTGGCTGGATAGAATGACGTCTAACCGGTCTCGTAACTTTTTGCCAGGCAGTTATGACTCAGGCAGACAACAGGTCATGATCGAAGTGTCGCAGTTAAGAGTGAAACAGTACTAGTGTCATGTGACCGCTGTTATGTGGTTATAATTGTTTGCCTCACAGTAGATGAGAAGAGAATTTAGAATTCGTTTCAAACAAAAACGGCTCCGGGACGGGCCGACACTAGTTTGAGGTTATAAGCAACCTGTTGTTGTCCAAAGTTTCCCGTATGTAAAAGCCCCCCCCCCCCCCTAGCACTTAGTAGACCCTCCCAGTGAACCCACAAGGGAACAAACAGGTTAGTTGTTATTTCAGGCAGAAGTGACTCAGTGACGGATATTAAAACTTGCAGGTGGGGATATATCTACTAACAAAAATTCTAGATTCCCGAATAAGCTGTAACTGTGAACCTGGTTTGTTAAGTTCTAGGGAAAGCTGCCCCACGTAGATTTTTTAATACCAGAGAGCATGTGTTGATAGTTTTTACTGTTTTAAAAGACTTGGCTATTTGTGACAGAGGTTTATAATCTCACTGCATTTTCCAACATTGCGTTACGCTCGAAATCTACTGAAAGCGTGTTCTGGACTATCTGGGCGGAAAATCCACATACATGGCAAGGTTGGTACCTTCGCAAAGTGGTAAAAACGAAAAATAGTAGAGATTGACCAAATAGAGTGAATAGTATGCTAAGGGAGTCGGCTACAGAGGGTCCAATATGCAAAGCAGACTAGCTCCTCTTGCATGTTATCTGTCTAATTGGCCAATTTCTACTCTTTACAATTATGTCAGCCATTCAGTAACTCTACCTAGATGTTCATTCAAATGCCTGCTCATCCAGTTGAATGGTTACTAGAAGCTCTTGGGAACCATAACTACTGTTTTCTTAGGCGTGATAATGGCAAGGAGGTGATAATGGTCACCAATTTGCAAATTTGATCAGTTGTCTCAAGGAGGTTAAAATATTGTCTTAAAATTAGTCTTTTAAGCCATTAACGAGCATGTGGGAAGTCGAAGAATTTTCAAGCGGGCTGTGACAGAACCAACCGCCGACGGCTGGATTTTGTACAGCATGTGCACGGCTATTCCAAGAATGCCTCAGTTTGCGATTGTAAGACGATTACGACCAAGGATAAGGAAATCGTCGGAAACCCGAGGCATCTCGGCTGCCGGTCGGCTCATGCTCGACACATGTGACGTCATGCCGAAGCTCCTTTGCATAGAATATCACGCATCGGTTCAAAGATGGCGCCGCGCCAGCTATACACAATGGGTCGCAGCGGGGCAAAACAAAAGGACCCAGCGGGGCGCTAGCTCGTCCGCTCTCCTTCTATATAAAACCTCCTTGTTACGACGAATGTGCCCGGTCCCTCAGCAAGCAAAGTAATTCTGAAGACATGTTTTGATAGATTTTGAAAGCCACGCGATGTATTTGAAATACAGAGCAAGCATTCACCATCAAAATGTAGAAAATTAACGTGTCGACATGTCCTAGTCTGTTAATAAAGAACCGTAAGTCCTAGTAAGAAACCGAGAACGTGGAGAAAACTGGTTGCCAGATCTCCTGGTCAAATAGTCAGTCTATAGGATGAATGAAACCAGAAATACTATTCCCACCTGTTAGACAAAATGGACGAAAACGTTGGAGATGTCACAGTGCTGATCCGTCACGGAACCACTTCTGCCTGAAATGATCGACGCCAGGTTAGTCTAACCTGTCTGGTCACTTTAAAATTTTCCTTCTGAAGTAGTCTAAAAATAGATCAAAAAAATCAGCACAGCCTATAAGTGAAACGGAATGTATCATGTGGCCGTCGTTATACGATGATAAACGTTTGTCTCATAGTGAGGCCATGCTGACGTGATTATATGGATGACATCAGCGCGCATCAACTTTCGTCCGCTAAAAAATGTTTGCGACCAGACTGTAAATCGTACCGAAAAGGTGCAAAATGAGCAAATATATGCCTTGAATTGGAAAAAAAAGGGATCTGTAAATGAATACTGAAGTCGTAAAATGTCTCCTTTCCTCGAGTAAAACATACTTTAGGCACTTAAAGGATTACAGGGGTCTAAATAAAATAATGATGATGTCAGATTACCAATGCACGCACCACTTCGTGCGAGTAAAATTGTAGGAGAGCACCTATCTTTTATGTTAAGTGCAAGTGAATATTTGCAAATTATTAGGGATACTGACCCTCGTGTTTTTGACTACTTAGATTTTATAGTAAACAAAACTTTCTTTGCCCCAATTTTTTTGCGCACGCTCGCATCAGCTTTGGGGTGCCCAGTGGATGTCATCCATACAATCAAATTACTAGCAGTATGGTCTTATCACCTAAGTGAACAGACAATCTAGGCTTAATTTTAGACAGAAACAGCTCCGGGAAGGATTAGAACTGCGTGATCTCCAACATTGTCGTCATTTTGTACAACTGGTGAGAATATATCCACATTACCGAGAGGGTGTTTGTCGCCTTTTGTTCTAACATTTACAAAACCTTTGTGACAATCTATGTGAGATAAGTCACTGTAAAGAACAATTTCCAACATTTATTTGATGTTCTATATATTTTTTCTGTGTTCCAACATGTTAAACAAATTTCCAACATTGAACACATTATTTGTATTAGTTTCTAAACTGTTGCAACATAGATAAATCATTTGTTTGAACATGTTCCAACATTCTACAAACATGGTATAACTGGGTCAGTGGGCTGGGAGCAGGGCAATTCACACATCCCTTCAAAGTACAAGGGATTAGGCCTAGGTGCCATGCATAGACACCTGAAGACAAAAGAGTTGCCAGTGTCCAGACGTGAAATCTAAAGATATACAGATGCAGACAATAGAGCGTGATTAGTACCTACTTTTATGGGGGCAATAACCCAAATCTACCATTTTGAGAATGATGCAAAATGTTGGAACATGTTCCAACAGTGACACAATCACACAGATGTTTGAAAATTGTTCTAAATAAAGAGATATTTGTGCAATTACTTTCATAATATTTCCAAAATATATACATGAGTTCAAACATGTTCAAACTTTCATTTCTAATTGTTTGAACAGTCTGGAATTTTTTGACTGAAATAGTCTTTTCCCTAAAATTGTTCAAACTTATTAGCAATATCATCTGAAAACCCTCTCGGTGACATGGAATTGACTCTACTGTACAAATTCTAGTTCTCTGGGGAAGCTACATTCTATCGCTGTGAACATATTTACAAGGAATTGTGGTTGTCAAACTTTTTTTGCTGGAAAGCACGTGTTGATGGCTAGCTGTTACTCCAGTTTGAAAAGTCCAGACTATTTGTGACACAAGCTTGCCCTCGCCTAATGTTTCTTTCTGTGTCTTTTTTTACATTTATATTGCTCAAAAGCTGCTAAAATGTGCTCTCGCATTGGTTTATTGGGGTGGACAATATGTGGAAATCAATGTTGTTGAAAAGTGGTAGACGAGAACAGATGTTTATGACAAAGTACAGAAATAAATTTCTTGTGTTCGTTTATATATCAATAGAGCCAAAAAAATACATAGCTCAACTGTCATTCTGGAGGAAATGTCGTACTTTGTAAGATGTGTCCATGTGACGTCCGTATTCAGATGATTTGCATAAAATATAGGCCTGTGATTTACGAAGTTGTCTTAAATTTAGTCTTTACATATTCATGCAATTGCATGTATAAAAGGCTGGCTTACTCAGTGACTGCATGGATAATGTTTTAGTAAATCGCTAATGCCGCCATACTACATCCAAGCTAAAAGAAGAGACTACATGTATTCTTGTACAATTGTACTCTCGACATGTTTAGATGAATCAAGCTAAGTGTTGGTTTAGAACTTCCTAAAAGGTTGGCATATGTTGACATCTAGAAACCACTAGTCTGTTCTTGGTGAAGGAAGGAGAGTTTTAAGAACACCGGCCGTTTTGTTCCAAATTTAGTCACTTCATACTCAGGGTCAAAACTTCTTGAGACCTTATCAGCTGTAGCAGCGCCAGTAGATTCAGTTCTACGTTATATTCCATGTTACTGATACTATGGAATATTCGATGTTACTGATACTATGGAATATTCGATGTTACTGATACTACGGAATAGTCGACGTTACTGATACTACGGAATATTCGATGTTACTGATACTACGGAATATTCGATGTCACTGATACTATGGAATATTCGATGTTACTGATACTACGGAATATTCGATGCTTTGTGTGAAATTGATACTCAGGGTCAAAACTTCTTGACTCCTTATCAGCTGCAGCAGCGTAGATTCAGTTCTACGTTATATTCCATGTTACTGATACTATGGAATATTCGATGTTACTGATACTATGGAATATTCGATGTTACTGATACTACGGAATAGTCGACGTTACTGATACTACGGAATATTCGATGTTACTGATACTACGGAATATTCGATGTCACTGATACTATGGAATATTCGATGTTACTGATACTACGGAATATTCGATGCTTTGTGTGAAATTGAACTATATTTGTTTGATAATATGATTCTAAACTGGTGTAAGTAAAGCGTATTTCGGCTGCAAAGCTTCCAAGTTTCACATGCATTGAATGAACCATTCCTTCCTTCGCCAAAAATAATTACTCCAGCAACTGGATAAGATTTTGAAACAGTCAGACGTTTCAGATAGCATCCGCTATCTTTCGTCTGCCTGTTTCAAGATCTTATCAAGTTGCTTGAGTAATTAATTTTGGCATATCTTATTACCTGGATGTCTTACCTTCATCAACGCATTCCTTCCTTCGTCCCTTCCTTCATTCATTCCTTCCTGCATTCCTTCATTCCTTCATTCTTCTTGTATTTTATTCCTCCCTTGGGACAGCATTGCATTGCTGAAGTATTTACAAAGGGGATGCCATGACACTTAACATGTGGTATATAGCGATCCTGTTTTGCAAAATAAATTCATTCATTCACTCATTCATTCATTCATTCATTCATTCCTTTCCTTTCCTTTCCTTTCTTTATTCCTCCATGTCAGGAGAGCCACATTAATAAAATACATGAATATACAGTCATTATAAGGTGTTACAATATAAAATAATAACTTTCTGCATATATACACAAGATTCAATAGAATATTTGATAGCATTAATCGGTACAAACGATATCGGTCAGTTCGGTACTGGTTATTGCAGTGAATCACTCGTCATTGAAAATTTTCGGTTGTGCGCATTAGCACTGAATCCTTATATTCTTACAGGGATCATCAGAGTCCTGTATACATTGTACTGAGACTTTAAAGTGTCCATGAGTCATCAATGTCCATTTCATCTTGTATGTTGGAACACCCCTGCTGCTACACTGGTTACTTTAGAAGTAGAGTCGGAAAGGAGCAAACTGTCCTTAATCTTGGCTTGTTGGTCTTTCCTTATCTCCTAAAGTCCACATGCTTTAGTGCTAAAGTTGCCAGGGGATACAGCAGTCCAGCTACAGTTATCATGTAGTCCTCCCAAATGTCCGGGTCAATCTCATCTTCTATAATATCTGCTCCCAGCATTATTTCCGTAAACCTTTCGTCTGGCTGTTGGTGAACGGACGCCATCACCCTGATGCCCAGCTTGTCTGTTGCTGCATCTGCTAAACTGTCTCTGAGGTTGTTAAAGGTGACACAGCTAGAGACCAAGTGCCCGACTATATCTGTTGTTGTTGCGTCACATGTAGGGCATTGCTTAGGGCTGTGTTTCACCGGGGCTGTACTCAAATGTACTAGTTTCTGTAGAGTCTTTTGGTGCTTTGGGTGTTTCCTTGCAAGTGACCACAGCTTGTGGGGTTCTGAGCTCGTACTGTGTACTCTGAAGGATCTAGGTTGGTGACTGTGTGCTGAGACCCATTCACTCTCTTCCTTGGCACTCACTGCCCTCTTCACTATTTGCTTCCACTCCATTTTTGTCGGGAACTCTACCGTTTGCCAGTATCTTTCAAGGTACTCTGTTAGGCCGTAATCTTCGGCTGCTCTGAAGCTGTCGCTAATGAAACCTCTTGTTGTGCGACATGGCCTTGCCAGTATGAGCGAATACAATCTGAAGAGGAAGACTTTCTTGGCTAGTGCAGTACAAGGGAGATTGGCAAGCCTACCGAAGAAACACAGCTTGTGTTTGTCCATGATGGCTTTCAGAGTATGCATCCCCAGGGCACCAAGGCTCTCTCTAGTTCCTGTCTGTGGGTGCATATTCTGCATACGCTTCACCCCTCCTCTGTGAACTCTCTCCAACTTCATCAGGTCTGTCTGGGTAGGGTACCATAATTCGCAACCGTGCAACATACTGGGTATGACGATTGTGTGGTAAAGTATTTTTGTGACCAGTGGGTTGGGGGTGTGTCCTTCTAGACCGGTAGACAAGATGGCACTGATACGCCCTTTCCCCTTTCTACAGGCACTCTCTATGGCTGCCGCTGAAGTTGTGTTGGACGAATGTTGTATTCCCACGTGTGTTACCGTGCGTGCTTCTGGGATTTCTGATGCACCCATCACCCATTCAGGATCTGTGTTGATTCTATGCATCCTGTGGTTCCCTTGTGTGAACACGATGCATTGGCTTTTGTTTGGAGCGAATTGAAATCTCCATCTTCTTCCATAGTCAGCTATTGTATTAATCATGCCTTGTAAACCTCTCCTTGTTCCTGCCAATAGGCAAATGTCGTCTGCAAGGGCTGGGGAACCACAGTACATCCCTCCTATGGACACACCACTTCCTTGTAGTTGCAACACATCATGGATGTCATTGTTGGCTAACAGGAAACAAGTTAATGACAGGATGCCACCCTGGTTTACGCCCCTTGTAGTCACAAACTCCCTGGACTCTCTCCCATCCAGCAGTACGGAGAACTTACTGCCTATATGCATGTGTCTGAGAAGACGCCAGAGTTTGCTGTCGATACCTGCCTTGTAGATCTTGTACAACATGCCATCTATCCACACTGTGTCGTATGCCTTTTTGGTGTCTAAGAAGCACCCGTAGACAGTGCTACTTCTCTCTTGATAGTGGTTTACTATCTCTTGGACCATGTAGGCTGTTGTTAAGTTGCTGCATCCTAGCTGTCCTCCACTCTGTAGCTCATGAGGAAGCCCCCTCGACTTAAGCCATGGTTTCAGTCTGTTGAAGAGTAGTGATTCCCAGACTTTAGATATTACTGGTAGTAGGGTGATACCGCGGTGCGAGTCCAAGTCCGCTTTGTTGGTTTTGTTCTGCTTCAGTAAGGGAACTTTGAGGCCCTTTTTGAAGGCCTCTGGTATGTGCTCTGATTCCCTTATTGCGTTAAAGAGGTATGTTAGTCTAGCCCACAGTACTTCACCAGCATACTTCAAGTGTTCATAGGTTAAGCCATCTCTGCCTCCCCTTTTGTTGTTCTTAAGTGTTCTGCAGATTGAGGCTACTTCTGCTACAGTAAAAGGCTCGTCAAGTATGACCTCAGCATTACTGTGGCTTTCTTTTTCCATGCTTTTCACCTCGTCTTCAATTATCTTCTTATGGTTATCATCAAAGAGTCTACCTTCTTCTTCTTGTTCATTTCCTAGCATTTCGAAATGCTTGGCCCAGGTTTCTCTGACTTCTGCAGGGTCTGTGATGAGCTGTTCTCCCACCTTGACTGCCTGTGGCTGGTCTTTTTTGCCCTTTCTTTGTCTCACTCTCCTCCAAAACTTTTTGTCATCTGTGCTTGCCAATGAGGCTAACTCCTCATTCTCTTTGGCCTCGTGCAAAAGCTTTGCCTCTCTTAGTTCAGTTCTGAACTGACCCTTGCTGCTCTTGTAGTCTGCATACAGAGGATTACCTTTTCCTCTCGGCTTTCCTGCTTCTTTCCATAATAGCCATGATTTCACTTGCTTTTCGTGACATTCTGTAAGCGTTGCTGACCAGTATGGTTTCTGGTGACGTCTTATTGTCTTTGTTGGTAATGTTTCTTCAGCTGCTCGTTTTAATACAGTAGTTATCAAGCTCAGTTCATCTTCAATAGCCTCCTGTGATTTTTCGGTTGGTACTGGGGCTGATTGCAGCCTTTGACAAACTCTCCTCTTGTATGTGTTTTCTGTTGGTTGACTCCTCACACTTTCCCAGTTCAACCGTGGGTCTGGACTGCTCTCTTTCCACTCTCTTAGTTTGTTGGAAAACTGAGCAATGATGGGATTGTGGTCTGACATATTAAGTTCATTGTAATCCATGACTTCACATCCTATTGTGTCTGCAAGTAGCGAGCACGGTACTAATATGTGGTCGATTGTGGACTGTCTATCACCACTTCCTTGAAATGTTTCCAGAGGACCCTTGCATAGGTGACTTAAATTCAGGGACACAAGGTCTAGTTCAAGGGTGATATCAATCAGTTCATCGCCCAGTTTGGATGAGGATCCTCTACCTCTGGGACCACCGCTCCTCCCCATATCTGCATTGAAGTCTCCGAGGAATATCACATTTCCTTCGCTCTCGTATTTTCTGTACATCTCTCTCACATAGTCTATTTGTTCTCTGTATTCCTCAATGGGTTTAGTTGAATCTGGGAAATACACTGCAAAGAGGAATAGTTTCTGGCCATTCTTTTGTTGGACTCTTATTCCTATGATTCTATCATTTCCATCTTCTAACTTATGGACAGCATAGTCAATGGACGTTTTCCATAAAAAGGCTACACCGCCCTGGCCTCTCCTCCAGTGACTTGTAGTGTGTTCTGTCAGCTTGCTATCTGCCCTGCCCCAACCTCTGTGAGTCATTAACAAGTTGTCTAGGGCTGGAGTAGCCTGAGGGTACAGCCAGTGCTCAGATATTGCTAGTATGTCAATGTCTTGTAAGTACTCTGTGATGAAGGGGATAGATGTTGTGATTCCCCTACAGTTGTAGCACCCAACTGACAGAGTAACATCCGCATGAGTCTTACTGCTGAACTCTGGCATTTTCAATGCTGAGTTTCTGAGCTTCTCCGTTTCTCTTTCCTGGCCCGTTCAAATGAGTTGCTTGGTTTCTCTCACCGCCATCCTCAGTGTTGTCACCCTTGCTTTTGTACCTCCTCTCTGACATCCATTCCCGGCACTTGACCCCCTTGGGCCAAAAGTCTTCCTTCACCACCATATGTGCCTGGTGCAGTAGAACATTGATTCTTGCAAATGCTATGTCTTTCTGTCTGCTGTTCATGACTCTCACAAAGGATAATTGAACTCCCTTACTCTGAGCATACTTGAGTATCATACTCTGAAGGCTCTCTGTTTCTGTCTTCTTCATGTAGCCCAAGAAGAACCTCTTTCTTCGCAGTCGGTTTCTCTCAATGCCCACAAAATCAGAGAAGTCAGTGTGGCTGTCTGCACAATTTTTCCCTGTTTGTAACCTTCTGTGTTCGGTGTTGAATTGTTGAGTTCTAGGGGAGTTCTCTTGTTGCACATGTGTCACTGCTTCCTTGTATGTCTTGTTCTGTGTGCATTCAATTCTCTTTGCTCCTCGTTGGTTACTTCTCAATCTTGATGGGTCTCTCTGTGGCTTTGGGCTCTCTGTCTTCTTTCTGCCCCTGAGTGCTACCTGCCCTGAGCTCACACTTGGACTTACTGTATTAGTCTGTCCAGGGCCCTTCTCGGCTGCCAGTGGCCATGTATTACTCCCCTCATCTGCACTACTTGGTGAGTCAGGGGCTCTGCATGTAGACTTCATAACTGTTGCTCTTTCTCTTCCTCTTATGCCCCTTATATTCTTATATTGTTGTTATTCCGTACTCATATTTACAATCTCTCAGAGGCCAGGTGAACGAACCTGCCAGGGGTATCCCATGCCCCACACGTCTAGTCTACTGATGACCATTGGGACATTAAAAAACAACCATTCGATCAGATCTATCATATCATATCTATAAAAAACTGTTTCTGTGTATTGTACAAATAACTCTCAGAGTTCTTTAAAGGTCTTCAGTGTTTCACTTTCAAAGTTCATTGTCTCTGCATCATTCTCTACAACTCCTTGTGAATCCACACAGCTCAGTTCTCCACGTACAGCTCGCGTGTTTAACTCGCAGCCTAGCTTCTGCCAAGACTGTGTTGTAGCTTTTCTTGGGTGGTTAAAGTCCAGCTCTTTCTTCTTCTCCCGTATGTGCTTACATACTATGTTTGTACTCAGCTCTCGTGTGCTCTATTCTCCTCTCCCCGTGCTGTAGTTTTGCCTCTCTTTCCAGGTGGCGTGCTTTAATGCCATGGCTGCCAGAGGGCGGAGCAATCTGGCCGTTGTTGTGATGAAGGCGCTCCACACAGCTGGTTCCACAACTTCTTCTACTATCTCGGCACCCAGCATGACCTCTGTGAATCTCTCGTCTGGTTGTTCGTGTACTTTTACCATGACTCTTACTCCCAGAATGTTTGCTATTTCTTCTGCCAGGGTTTGTCGTAAGTGGTTAAAAGTGGAACATCTGGTGACTAGATGACCGACCAAGTCTTCTGTAGGGTCATGGCAGGTTGGACATGTTTTTACGGTGTGTCTGGTTGGGATGGTACTGAGAAGTATGAGGTTCTTAACGTCTCTCTGGTACTCTGGCTGTTGTCTTGCTAGTGTCCATAACTTGTGGGGTTTGTTGTTTGTCTGGTGGACTCTGTAGAACCTGTGGCAGTTGGTTTGGGACGCTGTGCTCGCCCTCCACCTCTCACTCTCTTGTGTCTGTATTGTCGTCTTCACTAGATGTTTCCATGCATTTACTGTAGGGAAGTCTGTTGTCAACCAGTATCCTTCCAGCCACTCCACCAGGCCATATTCCTTAGCAACTTCAAAACACTCGTTCACAAATCCTCTTGTCTTACTGCCTGGTTTTGCTAGGATGTAGGAGTACAGCCTGAGGAGGAACACTCTCTTTGCAAGTACAGTGTTTTGCAGACTGACAAGCTTTCCGAAAAGGCAGAGTTTACACTTGTCTAGAATTGACTTCAGACTTGTCATTCCTATTGCACTTAGACACGCTGTCGTCTCTGTCTGAAAGTGCATGCCTTGCATGTTTTTTGCTCCCCTTCTGTGCACTCTCTCTAGTTTGAGTAGATCACTATTTGAAGGGTCCCAAAACTCGCAGCCATGCAGCATGCTGGGAATGACCAATGTGTTGTACAGGGTCTTGTAGATTAAAGGGTTGGGATGTTGTCCTTCAGAGCCTGTTGTCAAAATCGCACTAATCTTTCCCTTCCCTTTTCTGCATGCCGCCTCAATGGGTTCTTTAGATAACATGTTGGCAGAGTGTTGTACTCCAACATGCGTTACTGTAGCTGTCTCTGGTATAGAACTTGTTCCCATTTTCCATGTGGTTGTATCACAGGCCACATTTTGGCTGCTAGTTGTCTGCCCAAAGACGATGCATTTACTTTTTCCTGGTGCAAATTCAAACCTCCATTTTCTTCCATAATGTCCCATAGTGTCGATCATTCTCTGCAGACCTGCCTGTGTGCTCGCCAGCAGACATATGTCATCCGCTAAGGCAGGTGAAGCACAACTGATCCCTCCTATGCTCACTCCTCCCGACTGTAGCTGTAGTTCGTCGTGCACATCATCTGTTGCTAGTAGATAGCAGGTAAGGGACAGTACACCTCCTTGGTTCACACCTCTTGAAGTGCTGAATTCTCTGGAAACACCTCCATTCAGCAGGACCTAATATGTACAACCTGTGTGCATGAGCTTGAGGAGTCTCCATAGTCTGCCATTTACTCCTTTCTTGTACATTTTAAACAACATTCCCTCCAGCCAGACTGTGTCGTAAGCTTTCTTTGTATCGAGGAAGCAACCGTATACTAGGCTCCCTCTTTCCATGTAGTGGTTGGTCACTTCTCTCACGATGAAAGCGGTAGTGATGTTGCTGCATCCGATTTGTCCCCCGCTCTGGAGTTGGTGAGGTATACCTCTATCATGGAGCCAAGGACTCCATCTGTTAAACAATGTCCTCTCCCATACTTTGGAAATGACAGGTAACAGTGTCACACCCCGGTGTGAGTCCATGTCTGTTTTGTTGGTTTTACCTTGCTTCATCCTCGTCCACCAGGACCTTTCCGCTTGACGATACATCCGCGAGCGATGTATCGTCAAGCGGAAAGGTCCTGGTGGACGAGGATGGGCCATCTTTGCCTCCACTCTTTCCATTCTTCAAACCCTTGCAAACAGAGGCTACCTCTTGTGGGGAGAAGGGTTCTTCCAGTATCCCTTCCAGGTTGCTGTAGCTTTCTTCTTCCATCTTGGCTACCTCTTCTGTGATTTGGTTCTTGTGTATTTCATCAAAGCGCATGGCTTCCTCTTCTTGTTCGTTGCCCAGTGTCTCAAAGTGTCTTGCCCAAGTTTCTCTCACTTGACTGGGATTGTTGATGACTTGTTCCCCCACTTTTACTGCTTGAGGCCTGTTGGTTCTGCCCTTTCTCTGTCTGATCTTTTTCCAGAACTCTTTGTCGTTAGATGCTGCTAGGGCTGCCAGCTCTTCATTCTGTTTGGCTTCTTGTAAGAGCTTTGCTTTCCTCAGTTCTGACCTGAACTGGTTCTTCCTCTCTTTGTAAGCCTTGTACAGTTGGTTCTCTTTCTCCCTTGGTTTTCCCCCTTCTTTCCATTGCATCCAAGCGCTCACTTGTTGCTGGTGCGCTTCTGTCAGCGTTGGTGACCAGTAGGGTTTCTGGTGTTTCTTACACTTATTTGCGGGTATCACTTCTTCTCCTGTTGTTCTCAGTATTGTTGTTATTGTATCAAGATCTTTCTCTATGGACCCTGCTGACCATGTGGCTGGAGCACTATTCGATTCTAGTCTCTCACTCACTCTTTTTTTGTAAGCCTCTTTGAGTGTCTGGTCTCCATCTCTATGCCAGTTGAGTTTTGGTCTGATCACTGTTTCTTCGAACTCATTTGGCTTGTTGACGAATGAGGCAACTATGGGGCTATGATCTGATAAGTTGAGGCTGCAATCTCCAATCACTTTGCATGAGACTGCTTCTGTTAACAGAGAGTAAGGTATGAGGATGTGGTCTATCGTGGACAAGTGTTTGTCTCCATTAGCTTGAAAGGTATGGAGTGGTCCCTTGCAGAGATGGCTCAAGTTCAGGGAAAACAAGTCCAGTTCATCTAGTGTGCCCCATAGTTCTTTGCCCAGTTTGGATGGCTGACCTCTGCCCCTTGGGCCTCCCTGTTCGCCGAGGTCTGCGTTAAAATCTCCGACAAAGATCATTTCACCTTCATTTTCATACTTTCTGTATAGTTCTGTCATAATGTCTAAATGCTCTCCGTAGTTGTCTATTGCCAAGCCACTATGTGGCATATAGGCTGCAAAGACAAAGATTTTCTGGCCGCTTTGGAGTCTTACTCTCACTCCAATAATCCTGTCATTGCCATCTTCCAGTTTGTGTACTGCATAATCAATACTCTCCTTCCACAGTAAGGCAACTCCACCTTGCCCTCTTCTCCAACCTGTGGTATGTTTGAATTCCTTTAGCCGGTTATCTGCTCTCCCCCACCCTCTGTGGCTATTCATTACTTTGTCAAGTTCTGGTAGTGCATCTTGGTATAGCCAGTGTTCAGTAACTGCAAGGATGTCTATATGAGCCAGCTGTTTCCTTATGAATGGCAGTGCTGTCACTAGTCCTCTGGCATTATAGCAGCCAACTGTTAGCTCTTTAGATGAGTCTTCTGTAGTAGTGGCAATCATTGTGTGACCTCTGAGTCTGTTGGCCCTGTCAAAGGACTGCTTCTTGTTGCTTGGTTTCTCTCACCACCACCCTCAGTGTTGTCACCCTTGCTTTTGTACCTCTTCTCTGACATCCATTCACGACATTTGACCCCATCGGGCCAAAAGTCTTCCTTCACCACCATATGTGCCTGGTGCAGTAGAACATTGATTCTGGCAAACGCTATGTCTTTTTGTCTACTATTCATGACTCTCACAAACGATAATTGTACTCCTTTACTCTGTGCATACTTGTGTATCATGCTCTGAAGGCTCTCTGCTTCTGTCTTCTTCATGTAGCCCAGGAAGAACCTCTTTCTCCGCACTCGGTTTCTCCCAATACCCACAAAATCTGAGAAGTCAGTGTGGCTGTCTGCACAGTTGATGTTGTTCCTCCCTGTCTGTAGCCTTCTGTGTTCGTTGCTGTATTGTTGGGTTCTGGTAGGGCATGTTAACGAATGTGGTGAACGACTTGGTCTCTTTTTCCTTATAGGGGAGTACTCTTGCTGCACATGTGTCATCACTGCTTCCTTGTATGTCTTGTTCTGTGTGCATTCCAGTCTCCTTGTTCCTTGTGGACTACTTCTCAGTCTTGACGGGTCTCTCTGTGGTTTTGGGCTCTCTGCCTTGTTTCTGTCCCCTGTACTCACACTTTGACTTCCTGTATAAATCTGTCCTAGGCCCTTCTTGGCTGTCAGTGGCCATGTCTTACTCC
Source organism: Branchiostoma lanceolatum (assembly GCF_035083965.1). Lineage (NCBI taxonomy): Eukaryota > Metazoa > Chordata > Leptocardii > Amphioxiformes > Branchiostomatidae > Branchiostoma > Branchiostoma lanceolatum. Next base: position 15,497,369 of record NC_089738.1, on the reverse strand, counting down.
CCTCATCTGTGCTGCTTGGCGAGTCAGGGGTTCTGCATGTAGCCTTCATATCTGTTGTTCTGTCTCTTCCTCTTATGCCCCTTGAATCAGTGTTTCCTCTTGGGCTGGGATCTAAATTGATAACATTGGTTTCGCCAGCATGGTCATTACTTCTGGTACTCTTCTCCCCACTCTCGCTTTCAGTCTCATTTCCATCTCTAGACCGCCTTGTCTCATTCTGCTTTTCTTTGCCCTGTTGGTTTCCCTGCCTCTCTGTTGGGCTGTTTGAGCCCCGTTGCTCATGGCGTGCAGATTGCAGGTATGAGGTTATTGTATCTCCCTGTGTTGTGGTCGAGGGCTCCTCAGTATGTTTCACAAATCTAACCCCTGTACCAAGTCTCTTGTTGTCTCCACCAGTTTGGTTGCTGTTGTCTCCATTTCTCAAGATGTGGTCTGCTGTTTCACTTGTGACACATACAGCACTTGAGGTCTCGAGATCTTTGCACCTGGCCCTTATCTCTTGTACCATTTGGTGTGTCCTTGACAGGGCGTACTCTTGCTCTCTCAATCTTTCTTCAAGTGAGTGTGCCAGATTCTGTACATATGTTGTAATTTTGCCCATCTTTGCCTCTTTGTCTGTGTCAGCTTTCTTAGAGAAGCCTTGTAGAGCCTGGAGCTCTGTTTCTACTGAGTTGATCTTGTTGTTGTGGGTTGCAACTGTTGTCTGCATTCTCATCTGGGTGGTTTCAGACTTCTTTAGCTTTGATTTCATGCCCTCCATCTCTTCTGTAATCACAAGTTGTGATCCTTTAAGCGCTGCTATTTCCTCCTGGGTACTCTTTTGATGTCTGTCCCAGTGTTCTGTTACGTCATCTCTGGCTTCCTCATGGCGTCTTAGCTTGTTGTTCAAGCTCTCAATTTTCCCTTTCAATTCCTTCACCTCCTTCTTAAGTACCTCTCTCAGACTTGCATTTTCTGCCAGTATCTTGGCTACGACGTCATTATCCTCTTCATTTTCTCCTAGTTCTAGTATTGGATTCAGAGTTCTGCTTCGTGTGATTGCTGGGCTCTTCCATGTACTGTGCTGTGTTCCATGGGGGAATATTTTCTTTACTTCCGCCAGGTTTCTTTCCCCTCTATGAACTGGAATAAAGTACACACATCCTCTGCTAACCTGTTAGCGACCGGCTCGGTGTTGGCCCTGAAGGTTCTCTTCTTGGGCTGTCCCTGAGGACAACCGGGCCTCTCTCGTCTGGCAATAGCAATCAGCGCCTCTCTTGTATGGTTCAGGATATGTTCATCGTCGTTGCTGGCTGCGAGGATCTTCTTCTTTGCTGTACACCTGTCCAGTCCTGCAATGTGGCTTTTTACCAATTGCAGGACCTGTCTTGGTGTCTCCGGGTCGTCATCGAAGGAGATGTCCTCCATCCCCTTCAGCCATGTTCCTGAGCCTTCCAGCTCCTCGATCTCCATGTCTGGATACGCGTTCCACTGCTCCCCAGTCCGCTCATCCTCCATGTCTGATCTTCTTGGAGCGCTGCCGGCTGGCGTCCTTCAGACAAGGCCCCCTAGGTCGGCGTCCTCCGCCCTATAAAACAAAGAATACTCGGCAGTACACGAGTTACGGATATAAAAATCAAGGTATACTAAACGTCTTTTGCTCTAGCTAATGTTTCGGAAACAAGTACTAGATACTCACCGGGCCCGATGATGGTACTGGGCTAAGTACAGCGTCACGCCGATGGGGAGGGGGGCGCTGCACACCTCTCGCTTCGGTCCTGTTTCTTCGGCACTCGGCCCGATTTCCAGAGTCTAATGGATTCTTCTGTACTCCCTCGGTTCTTGTCTCTTTCCACTTCGCACGTAAGTCCTCTAACAGTGTTTTAGTGGGCTAGAAACTCTGTTTACTGAGAGTTTGAGCGACCCCTAAAACAACGCGTCCGCCATCTTGGACGATACCACTCTTTTGCAAAATAAATTCATTCATTCACTCATTCATTCATTCATTCATTCATTCATTCATTCATTCATTCATACATTCATTCATACATTCATTCATTCATTCATTCAGATTCGGCCCCAACATGTCCAACGAGCTGGTTTACGTTCCGTGGAACCAGGATATTTCCCTGGAGGGCGTCAGGAAGAACTATGACGACTGGGCTACGTCATACGACCAGGTAAGCGTCGCAGGTTGTTCTTGTCAATGGCTCAATTTCG